>NC_027756.1:52594544-52602692 GCF_000695525.1 Brassica oleracea var. oleracea | reverse complement strand
GACGACTGAAATATACGTCGTCCGAGTAAATTATTCAACAGACGACTGAAATATACGTCGTCCGAGTAAATTATTCAACAGACGACTGAAATATACGTCGTCCGAGTAAATTATTCAACAGACGACTGAAATATACGTCGTCCGAGTAAATTATTCAACAGACGACTGAAATATACGTCGTCCGAGTAAATTATTCAACAGACGACTGAAATATACGTCGTCCGAGTAAATTATTCAACAGACGACTGAAATATACGTCGTCCGAGTAAATTATTCAACAGACGACTGAAATATACGTCGTCCGAGTAAATTATTCAACAGACGACTGAAATATACGTCGTCCGAGTAAATTATTCAACAGACGACTGAAATATAAGTTGTCCACACCCTAAACATAACCCCTAAACTTAATTATCTAATTAAAGACTTCATAAAATCAAATCAAACTTGAAAAGTGTTTACTATACACATAAATAAACACATATAGGTGAAAACTAATTTTTGAAAAAAACATTTTAGTTTTCCAAAATCTAACCCTAACAATACATACAATACTACAACATATGTTTGCCAAACTCCTAAACCAAAGTATTTCATGATTCACTACTTCCACTCATCTATCTTCAAAACAAATCAATTTTATCATATCTTAATTTATATCACTTAAAACTGTTTATAATTACTTGATTTTTATTTTTCACGCATCAAAATATTTTTTTACAAGATTTATAAATTATTTTTAAAATAAACTGGTACCAGACGACTTACACGTCAGTCGTCCAGACGACTTCCAACATCTCAAACGACTCAGACGATTTACTAGGACTATATTCGTAAAAATGGCTTCTGTTTTTTTGTTTGGTCACAAGGGGCTGAGCTGTAATTTCACTAGGCTTTTAGGTTAGTTTTACATTTGATTCAAGTTTGGGTATAAGTTTGGGGTTAAAATCAAGTTGTGGGTTAGTTTTGGCAAAAACCCCAAAATAGATTTCATGACTTGATTTATTCCAGTTTATTAAAAGTAGAGGTTGCAAAACAACAAGCTGAAACAGTGAGGCATATTCCCACGTCTATCTTCTCTTTAATTTTGATTGCATTTTATCTTCTCCAAATCTAGTAAGATTCGCCATATAAAGATTATTTTGGGGATATAAGAATCAAAAATCACTTGCAAAATTATTTCGGCGGATATATAAACACACATATACCGACAACAAAAACGTTGACAACAAAACAGAAATGGGTATGATGAGTATTCTTACCCAATTGTTTGTCTACAGAGATTTAACTAACGTCTTATCTGTTTTATGTTACTTTCATCCTACGCAAAAATTAGGGAGGAAAGATTTTGATTCTTTATCCCTTACCAGACCTTATGTCATTTACTTGTTCAATGTCTCTCTTTCAACTTGGATATTTAACGTATGAATTAAACGTATCAAAAACAATATAACGTATGAATTAAACCTATAGAATGTTTATATGGTTAATCATCTGTGCACGGAGATATATATATCATGGGCGTCTTTGATTGCAAATTTGAATATAGTTTTAGCTGATTAGAATCAGTATTTGTTTTGTAAACAGTGACAAATTCTTGTTTAAACTCTAGTTTAATCTGTCTCACAAAATTTAAACCCGCGGGCTGGCCCGTGGTGATTACTTGAGGGAGCTTCGGCCCCAATACGGAAAGCCACCTGGGTTCGCTTCGCGCTGGCCACCGGAACATTCCCATTCTCTCTCCGGAGAAATGAACAACCCATTGAAAAAAAAAAAAGTAAACATTGGTATAACTGGCTCTCCTAGATAGGGGGTCAGGTGACTTCTAAAGGCTAAAGAATCATAAAAGAGGAAAATCTATACTCTCAAAGTTATGAGTTAGGAATAAATTATACCCAAAAAAAAAAAAAAGAGTTAGGAATAAAAATAAAATAACACTAAAGGACTAAACTGCAATATGACAAAGTCT
Organism: Brassica oleracea var. oleracea; assembly: GCF_000695525.1. Lineage (NCBI taxonomy): Eukaryota > Viridiplantae > Streptophyta > Magnoliopsida > Brassicales > Brassicaceae > Brassica > Brassica oleracea. The sequence goes on along the minus strand of NC_027756.1, from coordinate 52,600,723 downwards.
TCACTGATCTAATTGGGTTCACTAGATTGGGCCTCACATAATAATGGGCTGCAGTGTTAAGTAGTGACTTTAATCAAACCTTTTTATCTTCTCTTTCCTTTTTTAATCATCAGATTCCTTGCAAAAGATTTAAGCTTCGGTTTGAAATGATGAAAAAGAAAGTAGCTTTCCTTACCTTTATCAAGGGCCCACTAGCTCAGCCCATAATCAAGGGCACAAAGTAGCACAAAGCGTTACAAAATTCAATTTTTTTTTAATTTAATTCAAAATAAATAATAATTATTTATTTATTTCTCACTGTTCGTCTCTCTTCTCTCTCTCTCTGAGAAGGAAGGAAGAGGTAGAGAGTTCCCCCCGCATTGTCTCAGATTCTGAAATACCCTTTCGAGTTTTCTCGGTAGTGACGATGTCGCACTTGGTGGACCCTACGTGGCGCCTCCTGGCCGCGAGCGGCGGAGATACGGTTAAGCTATTCGACGTGTCCGCCGATTCCGGTGATCCCTGCGTCTTGAGCTACACTCCGACGCCTGGATCAGCTGTGAACTCCGTCAAGTGGAATCACACGAGTAATTGATCTAAGATTTAGTCGCATCTGTATTGCGTGTTCCCTTGGTTCGTTTGGTTGGGTGAAAGGTTTAGGAAAGCAACTCAAGTAGTGATTATTGAGCTGAGTTTTTGTAGAATGAATCTTAGATATCTTGTGATCTGCTGTTCGAAATTTGAATTAGGGATTAAGTATTTGGGAATGTAATTAGTGGAATAGCTGATGAATGAAATGAACAGGTTTGCTTGCAAAATGCATTGTATTGAGGTTTCTGTTTTATGGGATGCAGATTTAGTGGTGGCGAGTGCGGGAGATGATAAGAAGATATCACTGTGGAGGATTAATGGGACTAGTCTAGGAACTGTTCCGGTTGCTGGGAAGGACGGTGGTGATAGTGCCGAGGTTAATCCCTTTCTACTTCAGTTTCTTCACTCCAGTGTTCTGCTTCATATAAAGTCACAGTCTTTTCCTCTTAGTAGTAAATATATCTTAGATAAATGGTTGTGGTTAAAAGGAGATCTTTTTTATATTCTTTTCGAAAATGTGAATTGGTGTATCCTTGCTAGATGAGTTTCGTCACAACTTTTGTGGAGTCTAAGAGCCAATGAGGATGAAAAACATTAGTGTGCTTATTATAACCAACATCTGAGTTCATTGTCCTCCGTCATCCTTGTTAGATGAGTTTCTTCACAACTATTGTGGAGTCTAAGAGCCATTGTGGATGAATACATTAGTGTGGTTATTATAACCAACATCTGAGTTCATTTCCTCCGTCATGAATCATGATGTGATTCAAGATTCTATCCCAGAATATACTTCTATCGCTATCGTAGTCACTGTTTGGCTCCTGCACGTTTTAAACATAATCAGAAAATGAGAGTATAAAGTACATCGCCATCTTCCAAAGTCTCTGCATTTTATCTATAGATTAACTGCAAAATACCAACATCTGAGCTCAATGTCGTTGTTATGATGTGATTCAAAATCTTATTTCAGAATTTACTTCATCGCTATCGTAGTCACGTTTAGGCTCCTTCATAAGTTTGCATTTTCGCTAGATTAATTGCCAAATCCATTGTGGAGGTTAGTGGGGGTTATTATTTATGCATATTTGCTTGTGTCATAATGAATTCAGGAATGTTTGTCGGCTATTAGCTTCGGCAGAAAAGGGTCAAAGTTCATAGCTTCTGGTGGAACTGGTCAAATTGTTAAGATATGGGATCTGCAAAAAAAGCTTTGTGTCAAGAAGCTGAAGGGTCATACAAGTACAATAACTGGCGTGATATACAATTGCAAAGATGAGCATTTGGCGTCTGTCAGTGTTGGTGGGGATCTGATAGTTCACAACCTTAAAACTGGAGCAAGGGCTAGCGAACTCAAAGATCCACATGAGCAGGTTGTTCAGTCTGTACATTTATACTTCCATCGGTAGTTCAGAACCTCGGTCATCAAAACTAATTGGTTTTCTAATCGATTTAAGATCAGGTATTGAGGGTGCTTGACTATTCAAGGTCCAGCCGTCACCTTCTACTTACTGCGGGTGATGATGGCACTGTGCATCTGTGGGACACGACTGGTCGGAACCCAAAGGTCTGCTCATGTGTCTCTTTGATTGTCTCTTCTGTTAATGTTTACAAGATTTCATGTACTGTTATTGATGGGGTTTCAAAATAATGTGTTTATACTTAAAATTTAGTTTCTGGTATCTTCACAGATCTCATGGAAGCAGCATTCTGCACCAGCTGCGGGTGTTTGCTTCTCTCCATCAGACGAAAAGGTAACTGAATCATAATCAATGATACTTGGTACACATAATGCAAAGAGTCAGATGAATGTGATTTCAAATTCTGACCAGTACACACGTGCACCCTCAACTTTGATAGGCATTTTCTAAATGCTCTTTGAGATAAATTTTATAAGCATAGTTTCTAAGTAATCTACTGTTTAACAGAAAATTGCTAGTGTGGGGATGGACAAAAAGCTTTACACGTATGACTCTGGATCCAAAAGATCTTCGTCCTGCATTTCTTATGAGGCGCCTTTCTCATCTTTGGCGTTTGGGGATAATGGTTACATTCTGGCAGCTGGAACCGGTAATGGTAGAGTAGTGTTTTACGACGTTCGTAAGATACCACAGCCTGTCACTGTCCTGCACGCTTACAGTAGTTCAGAGGTCAGTACATTTCTAACTCAGTGCAATCTCTTTAGCCCTTTAAATAAAAAACTCTGGATTGCAAAAGCTAACTAAGCTTTTGCTTTATTAATACACAGGCTGTAACAAGTTTATCATGGCAAACATCAAAACCAGTTATCGTGAATGAGAAAAATTACGACGGTGAGATGGCTCTTCTTGGTGGTACAGTGGACGATTCAGTTATCATTCCTGATCCAGTTCCGTCAACGACACCCTCAGATTCACAGTCGACAGGCTCTCGTGGAACTGCCACGAGTACGTCGAACGTGCCGTCGGCAGAGCAAACACCAAACAGAACACTATGGTCTGGTGCGCCACCGGGAAGACTACATGCACTTCGTGCCAGTGACAGTTTCAATGATGATATGCGTGTGTTTTCCCCTATCGTTGAGAAGTGGGCTGATAGTGAAGTAGGATTCAACAATAAGGATTATTTGATCGACGACAAAAAGCCATTTGCTTCATCTAGCAAGGGATTTCCATATGGAGATGGAAACAAGGAACATACAAAAGCTGCTTTTTCACCATTCGGAACTACTACGCCAACGGCATCAACCAAAAGTGAAGACTCTTCTTCTTCTGCCTTGACACCTCCAGAATCATGGGGCGGTGATAGATTATCTGACAAGTTCAACCAATTGGCCAATGAGAAAATCTCCGATAAATTTCCTTCACGTCTCGGGGTTTCAAGCTCAAGTGGTGGTAGCACATCTGGATCAATGTTTCCCTTGTCGTCGCTTGGTCAGACAAACATCGCAGCAAACGTTAGCTCAGAGTTCCCACGGATCAGAGACATCTCTTCAGCTTCCGAGACAGACAAGAACTTACCTTCAAGCCCGTTGTTTGCAAAAAACATGGCATCTCCGGGTAACATCGATTCATTGAGGCTATCACCAAGTTTACCTCGTAGGACATATGCTGAGAGAATCAGCAACTCTCTCTCTACGGGTTCACCCAAGATAAAGAAAACAGGAGCAGAAACTAGAGAGGAAACCTTTAGTAATCTGATGCCGAGACCTGAGTTGGGATCTGCATCAGAAGCTCTTCCGATTATGAATGTATGTAAAAAAACTTCCCACAAAATCATTTTCTTTAAATCGTTTGGGATAATATCTGTAAACTTGTGCAAATCTGTAGCAGGGAGGAAACATGAAGCAATCTCAAAATGATCAACAGCAAGTGGTGGGTGGCAGCAATTTCACACTTCAGCTATTTCAAAGAACACTGGAAGGAACTCTAGATTCATTCCAAAACTCTGTTCATGACGACATGAGAAACCTTCACATCGAGATCCTCAGACAGTTCCACATGCACGAGGTAGTTAGTGTTTTTTTAATCTCACCCATGTCGACTTAAAAGCTTATAATGTTGTTGTATATACAGATGGAGATGTCGAAGGTATTAAGCTCGGTTCTAGAGAACCAGGCGGAGATAATGAAGGAGTTACAATTGTTGCGTAAAGAGAACCAACAGCTCCGGCAAAGGCTTTAGAGGAGAGACCGTTATGAGCGAGTTTGTTCGGTCATTTCAGTATGTTTTATGATCTTTAAAATATATTAAGCATATTTTTATTCAAAGAAAATAACAAACAAGATGACACAGAATATAGTTTTCCAATTGGCTTAGTCAGAGTCACACCTAGTTCTTGTCTTCTTCTTCTGCTTGTTCTTCTTTTTCTTGAAATGTTGCTTTGGGAGCTTATCGAGTGGTGTTGATTTAAGTAAAAAGAGCCTTGCAGCGCACTGGATTAAACTCCCACGCAACCTCCTTATCAGGCTGCGCTATGATGACATTGTGATTTCTGAATTTCAAAGATTCTAGAATCCTTAAGAACTCATTGTAGTCTTCAAATGAATTGAAGAACTCGCTGTCATCAGAGAGATTTAAGATAAACATTATATTTGCTTTTTTTTGGATGGTTATCGACCATCCATATCAATTGTTATGGGACTGTCTTTTGTATTAAAGCCATTTGATTTTTGCCAATTTTTTTGTATTAAATCCACTATTACTCATACATGAATTCTAAAACTTTTTAAAATCAAATGGCTTTAATACAAATCCTTTCAAATTTTTAAAAAGTTTTAGAATTCATGTATGAGTAATAGTGGATTTTTTTCACCTCAATACAAATCCTTTCAAATTCTAAATTGATAACAAGAGAGATAAACCAAGCTAGCATTTGTGAATCTGTTCCTTTGAAAGAAAATCTATATGTGAAAAAGAAAAATCAAAATAATACAGACAAAAAGTTCATAACAAATGTCATCCTCTTCCGCCGGGGGGCTTCGGTGATTAAGTGTGTAATTTGAATAATGATGACATGTGTTTTGTTTTACCTTCATTTTCTGATCAATCTCAGTACATCACCTACAAGGTGTAACGAACCAGTTACAAGAACCTGCACACACACAAACACAGTCCTTAGAGCCAAGAGCCATCCACATATTCAACTACCAAGGGTGTTCGGTGTTTATACCTGGACACGTGTGCCTGAGCTACTCTCATGTACACTATCCCTTAACCATTTGATTGCCATTGGCAGTGAAGTAAACACCTCACTCTTCCCATTGCTTTCATTATCTTCACTGTGGACAAGGCTTACCCACACTTTCTGGAGTGTCATCTGCCATGACAAGTCAACCTGTGGATCATTCTCTGGCAAATCGGCTGCTGTACCAACCTTGTGATACACCGACATGTTTGGTACAAACAACGCCTTCTTGAAATGCACACCTACACATTAACCATTACTCAGCCTTCTCTAATTATCCATATTAACTCTTCTCCTAACGTTTTTTTTTGTTTCTACATTTCTATCTTCTCAGGAAGTTACCATAGGTTGCACATGTGTTCCTTAGATGTGGAAGCAGCAGATTTGGGTCCCGAACTGACATGCAATTGAACAGCAACATCTGCAAAGAAGCCAGATGCTCTCTTTCAGATATTTTCAAATCTTGCAGAACCGCAGAGAGAAGCAAGTATAGACATTTAAGATAATACTCTTACCTGTTGGCAGTTTTCTTCTACTGGCGATTTATCATGAGAGGAACCTGATGAGCCATTAACCAAATGTCCTGAACTCTCTGACTGGTTGTCTCCCTTAACCGCATCCGTAAACCATTTGGCGCATACTTCCATGCTCTCTGGACTATGAGCTCCATCCAGATAAAAGACTAGATCTCCAGAAGTTCGAGATTCAATAAACTGATCAGGGACGACCTGTGCTCGTCCTTGCAAGCTCGCTGTAGCTAACCCTTTGATGAATTTCTCAGGAAGAATACTCTATAACCCAAAGAATAATGTGGACAAAGGATGAGTAAGGCCTAGATGCAGGCTGAGAAGTAAACAAAAACTGGGAAAGAGAAGTTTACCATCTGAGTCATACTGGGAACTTCAATTTTACCAATTTGCTGAAGCCAAGTAGAGGCAAGCGAAACT
>NC_027756.1:52582044-52589544 GCF_000695525.1 Brassica oleracea var. oleracea | reverse complement strand
GTTTCAACACTACAGCAGGATTAAACCCTGTTTTGGTTATGGATCGTTAACTATATGTTTTGACTTATTAGTATATATTATATATACCATAAGGTGACCAATTAGCCGATCACAAATTAGCCATATGGCTGTTTCTCTCTGTGATTGGTCAGTATGTCACCGACATCAATTTCTTGTTGGTAGCCTGTCTGAATGTGAGCAAAATCTGTGTTCTCCTCTCTTGGCTGTTAAATGTACACATAAAGTTTATATTTATTTATTTCTACGGATGGGCACGTTAGTCAGCCACCCAGATGTTTTGTTGGTGTCTTATTGCACGGAAGTAGATTCCTGCTTTCATTACCTAGCTGCCAACTACATTTTTGATTCTTCTATGTATAAAAATATATTTGCGTACAGCTCTGTTTTTAACATTTGAGATCTTTGTTGTTTGTATAATTTCAGGTAGTCAAGCGGAAGAAGCAACGACATCAGGAGATTCAATGTCTGCAGGGTATGCCGTATGAGAGGTGACCACTGGACAGCACGATGCCCTCAGAGGGATCTCTTGTCGTTAATGGAAACTCGTCTAACAACAGAAGCTTCTACATCTACTGAAGCTTACGTTCCACCGAGCAGGAGAACAGGTGCATCAGATTCAGACATGAGGAGTAGGAGGAACGACGAGAACTCTGTACGTGTGACTAACTTGTCTGAGGACACCCGCGAACAGGATTTGATGGAGTTGTTCCATCCGTTCGGCGCTGTAACCCGAGCCTACGTGGCCTTTGACAAGAACACAAACGTGAGCAGAGGATTTGGGTTTGTCAATTTCGTAAGCAGGGAAGATGCACAGCGAGCAATCAGCACACTGAATGGTTATGGTTATGATAACCTCATCCTCAGAGTTGAATGGGCCACTCCGAGGCCCGGTTAGATCCATTTATCTCTTGTTTAAATTATTTTCTGTAAGAACTAAAGATGATTAATGCAATATGTGTGTATGCTTCGTATATTATTAAAATCGTGTTTGTAATTATAAAAAAAAAACTTTAAACTTCCATTAGCAGTTGATTAGAGATGTCAAACAAGTTTTCTCATCCCGTACGGCAGTGGGTTAGTCGTCGACCGGGTTACAATTTACAGCGGGTCTGCGGTCTTCAAAATGCCGGTCCAAATCCGTACCGCAGAATATATAAGCTTTCGCGGGGCGTCCCGCGGGACGCCTCTTTATCAAACCGCCTACTACAGTTTCTTTCATAAATGTTCAAGCATAAGAGTTGTGTAAGAGAGTTGAAGAGAGCTCGTTAAGCTTCACTAAAACATTATCAAAATCAATGTCACAAAGTTACGTTTGTGCTTGCATTCTTAAGTTAAAAGCTTTTTTTTTGTTATCAGCATAAGCTTTTGTTGAGTTTGAATCTGATTGAATTGTTGTCTTTGTAATAATTTGGCTCAAGTGTTGTATGTCTTCATCAAACTATCTCTCTTTTTAATTATTTGGATTGCAAAAAAAATCATGAATCACTTTGCCAAATTATACATGTGACGTGATATACAAGTTATTTTTCTCCTAAACAACACCATTGCAACCAAATTTAATTTAAGAAAACCACCATTTCACAGTACTAAAAACAAAACTAATCAACTTAAACAAGAAATATCACATTGTAATAAATCAATTCATAGTTGTGTGTAATAAAAAGAGAAAACCAAATCAAAACACCACCAGAGCTCGAATCGTCATCGCTGGAACTGGGGTCGTCATCGCCGGAGCTCAAATCATCATCATCGGAGCTCGAATCATGCATCATCGCTGGAACTCCTTATGTTTTCTAAGGGAAAAGTCACAAGAATCGCTTTCTTCTCACTTTTTGTTTCTCATTTTTTCCGGTAAAATAAAAAATGAAGAAAAAAAATGCGGATCCATATAATCCCGCATGACCCGTTTCGGTCCATCCCGCAAAAGACCCAGTCCCGCAAGATCCGTCCCGCTAGGCTCGCAACGGTCCAGATCCATGATTGCCTTCTCTACCGCTGATTAATAAAAAACTTTTGTAATAACCAAAATTTGAGAGCTTAATTTACATAAACACCCTCAAGATTGAGCGTAAATGTATTTGGATATTTCATTGATACACTTTCTTAGTCGAGATTTCCCGGGAAAACCAAAGAAACGATAATTAGTATCGTTATGCTTCTGAGATTCCGATAGATAGATGAAGAAGCTTTTCGTCGGAAGCAATCTTCTCAGAAGCTCTAATTTCTTCAAGATCTCAGTCTTCGTATTGATCTCCGTCGCTTGCTTCTTCCTCGGTAAGCACTGGTCAGACGATGGCTTCCGCCGCCTCGTTTTCTTCTCCTCCGAGCCTTCTCGATCCCCCATCGTCGCTCTCTCGCCTGATCTCGGAAAGACCTACAACATCTCCGACTTGATCCACAAGAGTCACCCGATCCCGCCGGTATTGCCTCCGCCCCTTACACCACCGCCTCCGCCGAGCACTGTCGATCTTCAGGTGTTTGGGATCGTCGATGAGAACGGAACAATGTCCGATGAGTTCCAGATTGGGGATTACGACGCCGAGTCGTTGGGGAATCAAACGGAATCGGAGAGTGGCGACGGTGAAGCTGAGCTTACCACTGCCAGAGTTACTGTGGGGCGAATCGAGGTTTGTCCGGAGGTTATGACGGATTACATTCCTTGTTTGGATAACGTAGAAGCCATCAAAAGGCTCGAATCGACGGCGCGCGGAGAGCGGTTCGAGCGGCATTGCCCCAAGGAAGGAACCGGATTGAACTGCACCGTTCCGGTTCCCAACGGTTACCGTCCTCCGATCCCGTGGCCTAAAAGCCGCGCCGAGGTATCTCTCTGTTGTGAATGTAGAGAGTGATTGATTCTAACAGCATCTCCAATGATTCACTCTATAATAGTAACTTCGTATCAGAGTCGAGTTATATTGTAATGGTACTCTATTATAGACTGAAAAATAGATCATTTTTTACTTTAAATTATATTTTAAAGTAAAAGTAGAATTGGAGATGCTCTAAAGGAAGCTTCTGATTTTGTTTACAGGTGTGGTTTAACAATGTTCCACATACTCGGCTTGTTGAAGACAAAGGTGGCCAAAACTGGATTCTCAAGGAGAATGACAAGTTCAAGTTTCCTGGTGGTGGTACTCAGTTTATACACGGGGCTGATCAGTACTTGGATCAGATCTCTCAGGTTATTTGACTTCTTCTTTTTTTAATATTTGTTACATGTGTTCCTTTGAATCTGATGTTTATATATATATATGTAGATGGTTCCTGATGTCAGTTTTGGCAACCATACACGAGTTGTTCTTGACATTGGCTGCGGCGTGGCGAGTTTTGGTGCTTATTTGATGTCACGAGATGTGTTGACTTTGTCTATAGCTCCGAAAGATGTTCATGAGAACCAGATACAGTTTGCTCTTGAGCGTGGTGTTCCTGCAATGGTGGCGGCATTTACGACGCGGCGTTTGTTGTACCCAAGCCAAGCTTTTGATTTGGTTCATTGTTCAAGGTGTCGAATCAACTGGACTCGTGATGGTATGTTTTGCCACCATTATACTTTTTAGGAAGTTAAATAATTCTTATTCCTATTCAGCTGACTGAACAAATTCTAAGTTAGAACCAAGTGATTCTGAGCTTCTACTGACATATTCTCCTGTATTGTCATTTTCTTTTATCTGAAGATGGAATCTTGCTCCTTGAAGTCAATAGGATGCTTCGTGCCGGAGGATATTTTGTTTGGGCAGCGCAACCTGTATATAAGCATGAGAAAGCCTTGGAAGAACAGTGGGAAGGTATAATCCATGCAGCTTTATCACCAAGTGTCTATTTTGGTTATTGAGGCATCATAACGGAAGCTCTTTTGCCTGACAAACTCTTGAATATCTCGGGAGGAATCTCTTAAAACTATTACACTGCCGAATTGATTATTATGCTCGTCGTCTTTAGTTAGCTATTGTTCTGTTTAGAGTTGGTGTCTATCTATTTGCATCTGGAGCTAGTTCCTTTTCGTCAGCAGGGATATATATATATATACACAGTGTCTTTCTAAAAGCTATGCTTTTATGTGATTTAGTAAGATTGATATTACTTTTTGCTTTTCCAGAGATGCTAAACCTTACCACTAGGCTTTGCTGGGTTCTTGTGAAGAAGGAAGGATATATAGCTATATGGCAGAAGCCCACAAATAACACTTGTTATCTAAGTCGTGATGCTGGAATCATCCCTCCTTTGTGCAATCCTGAGGATGACCCAGACAGTGTTTGGTACGTTTGGCGTACCTTATTTTCCCGCATTTTTCGTTCCTAAATGATAAGTAAAATCAAGAATCTGCTTTGGTCCCCAATCTTTGACATTGAGCTTTTGTTCCTTAGGGATATGTCACCTTCACTGGTTCTAAAATCTGTGATTATGTTAGGTACGTAGATCTAAAGGCATGCATCACTAGGATCGAAGATAATGGATACGGAGCAAATCTTGCTCCTTGGCCATCCCGTTTACAAACCCCACCGGATAGGCTACAGACGATACAAATCGATTCTTACATAGCCCGAAAAGAGCTCTTCGTAGCTGAATATAAATACTGGAAAGAAATAATATCAAACTATGTAAATGCCTTACATTGGAAGCAGATAGGACTCAGAAATGTCATGGACATGAGAGCTGGCTATGGCGGGTACTTATCTCTTCCTGCAATGCTCATATCATTAGAATGAAATCGAAATGGTCGCTTCATATATTGCTGTGTTTTCTTCGCAGATTTGCGGCTGCTTTAGCCGAGCTAAAGGTTGATTGCTGGGTTCTCAATGTTGTTCCGGTCAGTGGGGCAAATACACTGCCCGTTATATATGACCGTGGACTACTAGGAGTAATGCACGATTGGTACAAAGACTCTTTACTCCAAAAGTCTACCTATAATCAAATTATAGAATCGTTATCCCATGCAATGATCTTTGATTGTTGTCTCGATTTTCCTTTTCCAGGCACTACATTGTATAAAAAACTCTCTGTGGAGCATATCATTGTTCTTTCGAACTGCTTAGATAAAATGCTGAATGTCTTTTTCAGGTGTGAACCGTTCGATACTTACCCAAGAACCTATGATTTGCTGCACGCCGCGGGTCTATTTTCCATCGAAAGGAAAAGGTAATGGCCACTTTGTTTTCCCAACTTAAATAAAAATGCGTACCCCTCTCCCATTTTTGTGATGGTCTTGTTCAGGTGCAACATGACAACGATCATGCTAGAGATGGACCGGATTTTGAGACCTGGAGGGCGTGTATACATAAGGGACACTATCAACGTGATGAGTGAGCTTCAGGAGATTGGAAACGCAATGAGATGGCACACGACTTTACGTGAAACTGCTGAAGGGCCTCACGCAAGTTACAGGGTCCTCTTATGCGAAAAGAAGTTTGAAAAGAAGGTCGAGTCGTCCGTCGATAAGCATCATACCAAGAAGAAGAAGAGGAAGAGTAAAGGAAAAAGACCTTGACAGGCATTATCATAGTACAAAATACAAGGGCTAATAGTTGGGGGCCTCTAAAACAAGCTCTGAACTGTTTGTAAGGTTTAGGCACTAAACAAAAAGTTGCGAGAATGTTACTACTACAGATTCTTGCTTTATTAGTAAAGTTCCGATGCGAGGTTTAGGCTTCATTGGCGTAATTGAAGAATCCTCCGTCAGCGACAATGACCTGTCCGGTGATGTAAGAGGCAGCGGGAAGGCAGAGGAAAGCAACCAGCGAAGCAACTTCCTCTGGTTCTCCAACTCGACCAAGTGGGGTCCGGTTAACCACGGCGCCCATAAACTCTTTATCTCAAGTACCTGCATAAAAACATTACAACATCTTTTTTGTCAGCTCGGTCTCAGTCTAAACATTTCAGTTCGAATTCTCAATTTATTTTGAGGGCATAGTGGAGAGATAACGGTTCAACAAATGAGGTCTTGATGTACCATGGCGCCACGGAGTTGGTTCTGATATTGTCGCATGCCCACTCACAAGCTAGATTCCTTGTAAGCTGATTAACTGCTCCTGAGAGAATACTATTTTGCTTTTTTGACCCTCCTTTTGTTTTTGGGTTTATGTAAATAGTGAAAAAAAAGTTTGACTCACCTTTTGTTGCACCATAGATAGGTCCAGCACTAGCATACACCAGGCCAGCTACAGAGGAAACAAACACAATGCTTCCGACCCCAGATGCTTTCAGAAGAGGATGCGCGATTTGGGAAAAATGGAAAGCGGATTCAAAGTTGGTCGACATGACTTTTGCATAATCCTCACTCGTGTACTCCACTGTTGGATTCCATACATTAGTTCCAACATTGTGTAATGACTCCAACCCCAAACTATCTCCAAAGGCCAATTTATTTTTCTTTAAGAGAGAGAGAGAAGAAGAAGGGAGAAAGCTCATCTGAGCTCGTCGCCGGAGCCGCCGCACACCAGGACGTCGTCAAGCTTGTCATTACAATCAACACAACTGCATGTTGCCACCAGGAGTCCTCGCCGGAGCCACCACACACCAGGACGTCATCAAGCTCGTCATCACCATCAAACGCAGCTCAAGGTAACCGGAAACCGCCATGTTTTGAGTTAAGTTTCGGTCGTTTTAGTAAATCGACCATAACTTTCTAACCGTACTGAATCTCGTGCATCCAAGGCCATCATCGTGTTCCTCCCGTCGAGACGAAGCCGTAGACACCAACCGCGCCGCGATCGGAGCCCGGACGAGCCCTCACGCGCCTCCAGAAGACCGCCCTTCGCGCGCGCGTGAAACGCACGCGCCGCCGTCGGCCAACGTTCCGGTAAACCGCCGCTGTAGCTCCGCCGTCGCCGCCGGTGACCGACACCGGTGACTCGCCGGCGACTCGCCAACTCGGCTGATTCGACCCGGTGAGTCAACTCGGTAACTCGGTCAAACCGGTGGTTTGACCGGTTTAATCGGTTTAAATTGATTTCGGTTCGGTTAGGGTAAACCGGGCGGTTTAGTCAAATCGATTTCTGGTCAAAGCTTGACCGGGTTGGCTTTGACCAACGAGTTGACTTTTCCGTAAATACCCGTTTTAAACCGTTCGAAAGGCGTTCTGACTCGAAATTTCGATCTGATTTCAGATTTGGAGTCCATTTGAGCAGCTGGAGTTCATAGTTACCACTTCTTATTGTTGCTAAGGTGAGGGCTACTCCGTTAAATCCCGAGCTAGTTTAGTACTACCGTTATGGAAAGTTTAGTTTCGAAACATGATTTGTCTCTGCGAATCGAGTCTGTTTGAGAGTCTTGCTTGTTTATTATTATTATTGATTGTTAAACCGGAAATAGGATAATAGAGGATTCAACGGTTGATTGAAATGATTGATGTTAAGAATTGTTATATATATGTATATATATGCGAGTCCATGTTTTGAAGATTTGCGGGGTGCAGAGACGTTTGCACTGGCTGCCTATGTTTGAGGAGTTTTGCGGGGTGCAGAGACGTTTGCACTGGCTGCC
>NC_027756.1:52569113-52581795 GCF_000695525.1 Brassica oleracea var. oleracea | reverse complement strand
CAACCCGGTCAAGCTTTGACCAGAAATCGATTTGACTAAACCGACCGGTTTATCCTAACCAAACCGAAATCAATTTAAACCGATTAAACCAGTCAAACCACCGGTTTGACCGAGTTACCGAGTTGACTCACCCGGTCGACTCGGCCGAGTTGGCGAGTCGCCGGCGAGTCACCGGTGTCGGTCACCGGCGGCGACGGCGGAGATGCGGCGGCGGTTTACCGGAAAGTTTGCCGGCGACGGCGGCGCGTGCGTTTCACGCGCGCGCGAAGGGCGGTCTTCTGGAGGCGCGTGAGGGCTCGTCCGGGCTCCGATCGCGGCGCGGTTGGTGTCTACGGTTTCGTCTCGACGGGAGGAACACGATGATGGCCTTGGATGCACGAGATTAGCTACGGTTAGAAAGTTATGGTCGATTTACTAAAACGACCGAAAATTAACTCAAAACATGGCGGTTTCCGGTTACCTTGAGCTGCGGTTGATGGTGATGACGAGCTTGACGACGTCCTGGTGTGCGGCGGCTCCGGCGACGAGCTCAGATGAGCTTTCTCCCTTCCTCTTCTCTCTCTCTCTTATAAAGAAAAATAAATTGGCTTTTGGGATAGTTTGGGGTTGGGGTCCTTAGACATTGTTTACCTGAATACAAAACAAAATTGGAAAGAAAAAGAAAATTAGATTTATTATGAACGACATAAAGCTAATGTGACAATAATTTAAAGGCAAAATAAAACCACAAGTTTCAACCAGTTCAAGGCCAGGACCAACCAAATAGGTTGGTTATAAGATTATCCAGACGGATAAGGAACTTATAAACAACTTTCCAGATGATACTATGTGTAAGAATCTGATCAATATGCAAAGAAGAAGAGAAACTTACAAGGATGTTGAGCTTGCCGCTAGAAGCAGAGGAAACTTGCTGCATCAACTTTTCCCTCTCGCCCCTATCGGAAGCATCACAGACTGAACCGGATACCTTTAAATCATTGGATCTCCAATCATCCAAGCATGCTTTTAGCTCTTCTTGGTTCCTTGAACAAGTATGAACTCTTGCCCCGAATCTTGCGAGTTCCTCAACTATTGCTCTCCTGAAGAGTACAGAGATTATGAGTTTAATATTCATGCAATGATGTCATAAACTTGATTCAAATGTTGTTATATATAAGATGTCAACAGGTTTATTAATCACTGCATAAACCAAACCAAAACAAAACATATAGAAACCAACCCGATACCACGAGTACCGCCGGTTACTAGAGCGGTTTTTCCGGCGAGGGACCATCTTTTGTCACTCTCCATTGTCTCGAGCAATCTCTACTCCACGAATCTCACTGTGCGGCTGTTAACTTGTCAGAGTGAAGCAGTTGGTCAACTCCCATATCCATCCATGGGGATGTTCCTATTAGCCATCGACTGACGATGGGCCCGTTTATGTACTTACGGCCCATTTATCCCATTATAGTCGTACATAATGCACGTTAAACGTTATCTACACAGACGTAGTCATGAGTTTATTAGGGCAATGCAGGAACTTTAATTTTAGTCCTTAGAATTTTTTATTATTATTGTTATGGTAAGGACATTGTTAAGAAACTTTATGTAATGTGATGATTATTGGTGAGACTTTAACATATCCGACAACTTCCTCTTCTGCGTGTAAAATAAAGATTATCCTTGATCCTTGAACAATTTTTCCAGCAAAATAACAACAAAAATTGCTAGCAGACTAGAGACAAGTGTAACACAATGTCACCTTCTTGAGATAAAAATGGAACAGAAACAGCAACTCAAAAGTCTAGCAGACATCTAAAGATTGGTATCCTTCTGCAACATAACTTTACAATTTTGTTCACAATCAAATCTTTGTTGAGAGTACACGAATCATATAACCTAAAGTCAGCTTGCCCAGTTGAATATTAAAGAAAAGAGCTTACCCGTCGTTTGGTTTTGCTCATACTTTCTTCCTCTTTCTGAGGAGAAACATCTTTAGGACGCGGAGTTCTCTTGTACTTAGATTTTGTTGATCTTGAAGGCGCCATTAGCTAAGCCTCTTCTATACAACCTTTTCAAAACTGAAACCATGTTTAGTTTTACCAAAGATTCAAAACCCAATAGCACTATAAATCACAAAAGCTCAATCCTACATCTATCTGTTAATACAGCAAGCAGAAACCTAATTGATTCTACAATTGCTTCATCTATCAGTTTCAACAGTACTTCCGCTCAAACCCCGAAGAAATGATTAAGATATAGCTTTCTCCGAATTTGAAATCAATCTCCTTAAGCAACTCTAGGTTAGTTTATACTCGGCAAATTCGAATCACACGACCTGAAACCTCTCGATTTTAAGCTTCAAATTTCAAATCGAAAGCTCACAAATTCAAAGTTTTTTTATCGAAAACGGAGGAGAATCCAAGGATGTCGAGTCTGGAGACAACAGATCGGTCTTGTGTTGCGAACTAACCGAGAGGATTTCGTTTGCGGGATGAAATCGTCGGAACACCTATCTCCAAATGCTTCACCGTCGAGAGCGAAGCGAATCGGGAGAGGAAGAAGCACGACTTCAATCCGTGCTCACAAGCTGCCAGCTGGCACGTAAGGACCAAAAAAAAAGTTCTTAGTTAAAGTCGTCCTTCATTTTATTGCTTATTTTTTATTTTCTTTTCAGCCCAAAATATCTAAGGATGCGGCCCAAGGACAGCAATAATGTTGCCCTTAGGCCTTGGATTGGTCTACGAGACACAACCTTAAATGTTATAATGGAAAAAAAAATATAAATAAAAATGGAAGAGTATCCCGTTTGACTTTGGATGCATCTTCATGCGCACGGTTTGTGAAGGTGCATGTGAAGCAGAACAAAGAGCCAAAAAAAAGAGAAAGAAAATAAATCGAAACAAGAGGAAGATAAAAGGTTGCTATATTAGGAAACTCTGATGGACGAAACATAATAAAAAGAGCCATCCAGAGAAATAAATTTTGATGAATAATTAATGAAAATGCAAGCATGAGCATGTGCATTCTGAGCTCTCCTTTGAAACCGATCTATCTTATCTTCTTTTACACTAAAGAAGTCACCTACTTGCCACCCTAACCTTTCACTTTCCTATTGTACACAAGGCCACTTAAGAATAGATGTGTAATGAATAATGGATGGTGCAACTTCAATTTAAATTTCTTAAAAGGGAAAGCAAGACTAAAGAGGATATAGTCGTACTACTTAGTATAAAATGCTTAATATTTGTCTTTTTCAGGTGTGAACCGTTCGATACTTACCCAAGAACCTATGATTTGCTACACGCCGCGGGTCTATAATTCCATCGAAAGAAAAAGGTAATGGCCACTTTGTTCTCCCAACTAGGGATGTTAACGCAGGGTAAAATAACCCAGTCGAGCCCAACCCACAAATAACCCAACTCAGTTTATACCCAACCTGCAAAAACCGAGAAACATCAAAGTTAAAATCCAAACTCAGAAAATAACCCAATATGGTATAGATTTATCTGTGGGTGCCCAAAATATTATCTTATTTATTATGATATTTTACAATATCATTAATGTGAGCTTTAATATATAAACAAAATTTTGTAATTTAATAGAAAACTTGTTTTAGCGCAAAAACTCGTTTACGATTTTGGCGAAAAAACTCGTTTTTTCGGAAATAAAAAATTATTTTGCAATTTTAACCGGAAAACGCATTTTGCGGTTTTAGTAGTAAACCTCGTTTTGACATAAAAACTCATTTATGGTAACGAGAAAACTTGTTAAGTTGTTTTTGTAGTTTAGCGGAAAATTTTCTTTTTGCGGTTTTTGGTCGGTAAATTTGTTTTTGTGGTTTTGGTGGAAAAACTTATTTTTGCGGTTTGCGGGAAAAATAATCTTTATGCTTTTGGCAGAAAAACTCATTTTTGCGGTTTTTGCGGAAAAAATTGTTTTTACGGTTTTGGCGGGAAAATTTGTTAGATTTTGGCGGAAACTCGTTTTCGATTTTGGCGGGAACAATCTTTTTGCGATTTTGGCGGAAAAAACTCAGTTTTAAGGTTTTTGCGAGAAAATTCGGTTTTGCGGTTTTGGCAGGAAAATTCAGTTTTGCGGTTTTGGTTTGAAAACTTGTTTTTGATTTTGACAGGAAAACTCGGTTTTTCGGTTTTGGCGGGAAAACTCAGTTTTTCGGTTTCGGCAGAAAAACTCGGTTTTTTGGTTTCGGCGAGAAAAATGGTTTTTGCGGTTTTGGCGTGAAAATTGGGTTTTACGGTATTGTCGGGAAAACACTTTTTGCGGTTTTGGCGGGAAAAATCAATTTTGCGGTTTTCAGTCGGAAAACTCGATTTTGTGATTTTAGCGGAAAAACTCGGTTATACGGTTTTTGCGGAAAAATTCAGTTTTGCAGTTTTGGCGTGAAAACTCGGTTTTGCGGTTTTGGCGGGAAACTTAGTTTTATGGTTTCGGAGGGAAAACTCGGTTTTGTTGTCTCGACAGAAAATCTCGATTTTTCGGTTTCGGCGGAAAAACTTGTTTCTGTGGAAAAACTTGTTTCTGTGAGAAAATTATTTTTATGGTTTTGGCAGAAAATTTTTTTTTTTAGTTCTAACGGAAAAAACGATTTTGCAAATTTTATATAATTTAATTAAAGTGGTAAAAATCTATATATATAATTGAAAACACATGGGTACACTATTACCATTTTGTATTTACCCAACATAAATATGGATTTTAAAATAAATACTCATGGTTAACCCAATTAATCTTAGATGGATAAAACCCAACCCATTATTAGTGGGTTTTGGTAAACCCATGGATAATTACCCATGTTAACATCCATACTCCCAACTAAAGAAAAACGCTTCTGCTGCATTGTTATAGCTTGGCAGGTCAGGGAGCTTCTTCTGGTTACAACAAACTGCGGCTGTTCTGTGCCCGATTTTTTGCATCTCTGTTCGAGGATAAGTGGGCTTTCAGTCTTGCTTGTTCTCGACCGGTTCCCGGCGTATTGGAGGATTGTACAGGTGGTTATGGAGCGATTTTCTCAGGTTTTTGTTCTCTAACCTCTCCTCGATTGCATCTTGCGTGTTAAATGGCGGTGACGGTTGTAAGTATCGAGGCGTTCATCGAGAGCTAGTTACACCTGAAATGATCATCGTTGAAGGTTGAGAACGACAATCGATTTCTAAGGAGTTTAAAAACGGACTAGCGGAATTTAGTGGGTGGGCGAAGCTAGTTTAGTAATAAAATGACTTGGAAAATTTTGTTCAAATCGACCTTGTAACCGAAACTGAATTCCCGTTTTCGGGATGATTTTATTATTAAAAAAAAAAAATGTGTTCCCCTATCCCATTTGAGAGTACTATAAACAAAACTTTATGTGGTGGCCTTGTTCAGGTGCAACATGACAACGATCATGCTAGAGATGGACCGAATTTTGAGACCTGGAGGACGTGTATACATAAGGGACACTATCAACGTGATGAGTGAGCTTCAAGAGATTGGAAACGCAATGAGGTGGCACACGATCTGAAGGGCCTCACGCAAGTTACAGGGTCCTCTTATGCGAAAAGAAGTTTGAAAAGAAGGTCGAGTCGTCCGTCGATAAGCATCATACCAAGAAGAAGAAGAGGAAGAGTAAAGGAAAAAGACATTGACAGGCATTATCATAGTACAAAATACAAGGGCTGAGCTAGAATTCTTGGGGGTTCCTTTGATCAATGTGTAGTTTAGTTGGGAGGCTTTTGGAATTTGGGACAACTTGGGGGACCTCTAAAAAAACTCTGAACTAAATGCAAGGTTCAGTCACTAAACAAAAGTTGAAAATACAAATGCGAGAATGTTACTACAGGTTTAAAGACGTCAAACAAGACCACCATGAAAAGGCCTCAAGAACGGGGGTTCTTGCTGTAGTAATAGTAAAGTGGCGATGAGAGGTTGTGGTTACATAACGTAACTGAAACCGTTGACTGTGAATCCTCCGTCAACAGCAATGACCTGTCCAGTGATGTAAGAGGCTGCGGGAAGACAGAGGAACGCAACCAGCGATGCGACTTCCTCTGGTTCTCCAACGCGCCCAAGTGGGGTGCGGTCAACTACAGCGTCAACAAAACCTTTCTTCTCAAGTAGCTGCATAAGAACATAACCTTCAGCTCGGTCTCACTTTAAACACAATCCCACACAACTTTATCAATCTAAGTGAAACAATGTTCCATATACTGCATTATTTGAGGGTATAGTAGAGAGAGAGAGAGCTACCGGTTGAACAAGTGAGGTCTTGATGTACCATGGCGCCACGGAGTTGGTTCTGATGTTGTCGCCTGCCCACTCGCAAGCTAGATTCCTTGTAAGCTGATTAAGTGCTCCTGAGAAAACAACCACAACCACAATGTTATCTGCTTTTGACCCTCCTTTGTTTTTTGTTTTTTTTTTAATCTGAATAGTGGAAAACAATTGACTCACCTTTCGTTGCACCATAGATAGATGCAGTACTAAGACGGACCAGGCCAGCTACAGAGGAGATGAACACAATGCTACCAACCCCAGATGCTTTTAAAAGAGGATGTGCAATTTGGGAAATATGGAAAGCGGACTCCAAGTTGGTCGACATGATTTTCACATAATCCTCACTCGTGTACTCCATTGTTGGTTTCCTTACACTCGTTCCAACATTATTTACCTGAATACAAAACAAATAGAGATTTTTTTCAACAAACCACGATGTCTGGCGACCGAAATCAACCGACTAATCTGTAAGTTCGATGCCGACATAAATTTTCTGGTGGCCAACGGCATTTGAACTGCCCTCAAGTGCCACTAGCCTAACCCCCATAAGCTTTACGTTTTTAGAATTACTGAAACGAGACAAAAGGCTAATGTACCAATGACTCAAGGCAAAACCACAGCAGGCTAAGAGCATCTCCAACCCATAACACTATTTTAATGTCAAAACCACACTATTTTTGGTGGAATTTCAACACTAAACTTCACACTAAAAGTTATTTTATAATATTATACTTATTTAACTTTTTATTTGTCATTTATTTAATTGTACATTTTATTAATAAAATAATTGAATAGTGTTTCAGTGGAGTCAATAGTGTGTCACACCAAATTAAAATTATAGTGCGACAATAAACTTGGAGAGGTTTTAGTGTAAAAATTAGGCTAAAATAATGTTGTGCAGTTTGGTTGGAGATGGCCTACGACCAACCAAATAGATTGGGTTGGACGATTTCAAGATCATATGATGATTCTAATGCGTAAGCAATCTGAACGGAATGCAAATAAGAAACACACAAAATCGTTTTAGCAAAGCAATTTGCAGGAGAAAGAGAAACTCACAAGGATGTTGAGCTTGCCGCTAAAAGCAGAGGAAACTTCTTGAATTAACTTCTCCCTCTGATCCCTATCCGAAGCATCACAGACTGAACCGGATACCACTAAACCGTTGGACTTCCAATCATCCAAGCATGCTTTAAGCTCTTCCTGGTTCCTTGAACAAGTATGAACTTTTGCACCGAGTCTTGCTAGCTCCTTAACTATTGCTCGCCTGTGAATAAGTGTGATTCATATGTTATTGTAAGTTTTGATCTATCGCGAGATGATTGAAGCGAATCGAGAAGAGAGGAGATGCTAACCCGATTCCACGAGTACCGCCGGTTACTAGAGCGGCTTTCCCGGCGAGGGACCATCTTCCGTCACTCTCCATTAATCTCTCTCCTCCTGGAATCTCACTCGCTGTGCGTCTGTTAGTGGAGCTGTGGGCTCAAATCCGGTGAGGATGTTTCTAGTGGGCCTCAACATGCGATGAGACCATTTATGCACTCAGGGCCCGTTAAGCCCGTTACAGTCTCTCCACCGTCAAAATCCGTATTACACATAAGTTTACCAGGCCTTGTGGATTAATCTACGGAGACGCGAGTAAATAATGGGGAAAAAAGTAGGGTAAATAAAAATAAAATAAAATAAATAAATAAAAATGGTGAGTTTCTCCATTTGACTTTGGATGCATCTACATGCACACGGTTTGTGAAGGTGCATGTGAAGCAGAACAAAGAGCCAAAAAAGGAAAGTATATTGAGACAAGAGGAAGAGAAAAGGTTACTAAATTAGGAAACTGTAATGGACGAAACATGATGATAAAAGAGAAAATGAGAATGCAAGCATGGGCATGTGCATTCTGGCTCTCCTTTAAACCCGATCTCTCTTATCTTCTTTTACACTAAAGAGGTCACCTATTTGCCACCCTAACATTTCACTTTCCTATTGTACATATAAGACCTCTTAACAATAGATGTGTAATGAATAATGGATGGTTCAAATTCAAGTTAAATTTCTTAAAAGGGAAAGCTAGACAACAGAGGATATAGCTTTCTTGCTTTACTTGTTTGTGTATATAGGTGTTGCATGCACATACACTAAAATAACCTTGAGGTACAATATTGGTATTAGCTTCTTAAGGTAACTATTGATATATTGATTCTAAAATGTAGATTATGATATTTAACATGGTTGTGAGTAATTATTCAGATTACTAGAAATTCTTACAACTTTAAAATTATGTATTAAGTCTTTTTTTTTTAAACTTCTTAATATACTCGTTTTTTTTTCATTCAATCATCTTTTCTACAATAGTTATCCTAAAGCTCAAGGAAAATAAAGTGAGAGGAAATAATTAAAAAAAGAATTAAGAAAAATAAATTGGAATTGAGAATGAGAAGAGCACATTGAATAATCAGAAGAAGAATTTCCAAAAGAGGAAATGATGTTACAGCTGGTGGTTACAAGTTATTAGATAAATTCTTTTTTTTGATAAAACTGACATAAATTCTTTTTATTCCGTTTTTATATTCCTTTTACATTTTTATATCAATGTGTTAAGTTCTCCTCAGTTGCAGTTGCAGAGCAGAGTCTTTATTTTTTCTAATTCTCTGTTTCTTTATTCAGTTTTGTGTCGATGCTTTGTAATACTAAGTCAGAACGCCATATTTCACGAGGTTTCCTCTTTTAGGCAACGTTGAAATTTGTTGCCTCCCCCATTTAAAACCATGTTTTTCATTAATAACCATCGGTTTCATTCTTTCTTTCTCTTTTTTCTATATTTTTTAAATTGATTTATAGATTTTCTGTTCTCTCTCCGTACAGAAAAGTCGGCAATTGCATCGTCCACAAAGTCAAGAGGCTACACTTTGTAAACCACAAGTTTTTTTTTAAACTGAAAAAAAAACTCAGTTTAATTAAGTTAATTTTAAGTTACAAAAAAAAAACTAAGTTAATTTTCTGTGTGTTTTATTATATTTATAGATAATAAGGTTTTCTTAGAGTGAGATTAGGTATTGTTGAGCTGCAACACTTATGTTATACTTTTTCCGTTTCAAAATGATCTATGTTTTAGAAAAAGTTTTGTTTCTAAAAAATACATATTTTACATTTTCAATGCATGTAATAATGATAAAATTGTGAACTTCGAAGACATTAATTGTGTTTACTGAACTTTGATCGGTTAAAACTGTGGAAAATAGCTAATCACGAAAAATAATGGATTTATTATCAGGAGTTTACGTATTTTCTTAATATGTGTGAAAACTTCAAAACATACATTATTTTAAAACGGAGAGAGTAGTTACCAAAAAAATTTAGATTGATGTTGCGCTCAGAAAGGTTTAGGTTACAAAAAGATACAGATTAATTAATAATTATATAGGTAATTTAATTTATGGTAAGTAAGATTGGTTTCAGTTAGTAATAACTCAGTTTAATTTTTTTTTCAACAATAACTCAGTTTAATTAATTCATTTGACTCTAGTTTTTGAATTTTTATTAGTTAAAATTCAACTGAAAATCCAAGCGTCCAAGTTTCTTGAATTCTTTAAATCTGATGTTAAATTTTATAATATTTGTTACAACTCTACAGACTAGAAGACGTGAGTTCTATTTCCCTCTAAACGGTTCAATAAATCGTATTTAGATCCACTAACACAAGTTTATCAAATTGTCTTTGAAAAAAAAACAGACAAAAAACAAAGGTAAAATTACAATGTACAAACGTTGGCATATGTTTATATAAGGAGCTGTAAATGTGAAAAGACCACTTTCACTTCGATCAATCAGTTTTTACCCTTATCACAGTTACAGGTTACAAATCTAAATATATGTATACAAACAGTGTGTGTATTCAGATCTGCAAAGTTGGTGTGAACCAAATAATAATCATCTGTCCCCTCATATGCTCAGTGCATTTCTATTTAATTCGATCATTAATACTTTAATAGAGCATTTCCCTGTTACCGAGAGAAATAAGGAAATAAATAAGTTTATTACGGATTTGTCTCATGGGTAGTTTTAGAACATCCAGGGTAGGTAGAAACCACACAAATTTTTTTAAAAATAACAATAATAATATTTTAGCTGTATAAATATATTTTAAAAAGTAAAAATCGGTTGAACCATTAATTTGTTGTCATGTGGAAGTCTGAGTCCCTCAACACTTTAGTATAGTCTTTGTGGAAAGAACGATTTTTTCCTCTCTCCATTTTTTTCCTATTTTTGAGTTATTTTATTGATGAGAGACCTAAGTAATCCCAATAAAGATGGTCTCATGGCTACAAAATCAACTACCAGAAAAGTAAATTTTCAAACTCCTACGTACTATTTTCAAACATGTAAAGAGTAACAGTAAGAGTAAGAGTCAAAACAATCTTATCATATAAATCCATGCGCCACTGTGATGTATATAAGTAAGAATGTTAATTTAGATTTGAGGTCATGTGGCCATCCCTTATAAGTTGATGGTAAAATTGATTGCCTTTCCGTTATTCGTTACTTAAGCAAAACCCGTCAATAAAATATAGATATCATCATATCAGCTATTTTTTTATATGTCTTTTAGTTATCGCTTGACCAAACAATTAATATTAAGTTTTTGTTTTTCTAATTTCCTCGTAGGCTTAGAGCATGAGTTAAGGGGGTTCTTATTTTTTTTATTTGTTTATTTTTGTTTTTTTAATCTAATTTTTTTTTTAAATTAAAAACGAACCATTCGCGGACCGCCACGTGTCAGTGGAATCCGCAAACAATACCAGAACCAAAGCAGATTCGCCTCTTGTGGAAGAGAAGGAATAACTGAATTTTAATAAAAATATGGGCTCCACCCCTTAAGAACCATGCTAAGGGGTGCCGTTAATTATGGTCTTATATGATAACTGGGTTACCCAAGAAAATGATTATATGATGACATCTACTCTCTAATTTCTCTTAAAACTACTCTCTCTGTTCCACAATATAAGATGTTTGGAGAAATTTTAATGATTCAAAATATAAGATGTTTTGATACTTTTAAGGTATTTTAACTTTATTTAAAATTTGTCAACCAATTACATTTTACTGCATTATTTATGATTGGTTAATTTATGTTTAATGTATAATATTTAATAATATTATCTTTTACAAAGTAAATTTATTAATTTTTATGCTTTCAATCAAAACATATTATATTAAGAAACAGATAGAGTATTAGATTATATTTAATGGATCAGTTGAGACATTTTCTAACTGTTAAATGGTTACAATAGTAATGTTGAAAAAGAAAAGGAGAGTTTTGATTAATTCTTGTTGAATCTATTCAACTAGTTAAAAACATAAAAGTGAGATCTGCGTACAAAATATTGGACCAATTAAAATCAAGTCTTTGCCAAAACTAACCCACAACTTGATTTTAATCCCAAACCTATACCCAAATTTGAATCAAATGCAAAAATAACCTAAAAGCCTAGTGAAATTACAGCTCAACCCCTTGTGACCAAACAAAAAAACAGATGCCATTTTTACGAATATAACCCCAGTAAATCGTCTGAGTCGTCTGAGATGTTGGAAGTCGTCTGGACGACTGAAGTGTAAGTCGTCTGGTACCAGTTTATTTTAAAAATAATTTATAAATCTTGTAAAAAAATATTTTGATGCGTGAAAAATAAAAATCAAGTAATTATAAACAGTTTTAAGTGATATAAATTAAGATATGATAAAATTGATTTGTTTTGAAGATAGATGAGTGGAAGTAGTGAATCATGAAATACTTTGGTTTAGGAGTTTGGCAAACATATGTTGTAGTATTGTATGTATTGTTAGGGTTAGATTTTGGAAAACTAAAATGTTTTTTTCAAAAATTAGTTTTCACCTATATGTGTTTATTTATGTGTATAGTAAACACTTTTCAAGTTTGATTTGATTTTATGAAGTCTTAATTATCTAATTAAAGACTTCATAAAATCAAATCAAACTTGAAAAGTGTTTACTATACACATAAATAAACACATATAAGTGAAAACTAATTTTTGAAAAAAACATTTTAGTTTTCCAAAATCTAACCCTAACAAAACATACAATACTACAACATATGTTTGCCAAACTCCTAAACCAAAGTATTTAATGATTCACTACTTCCACTCATCTATCTTCAAAACAAATCAATTTTATCATATCTTAATTTATATCACTTAAAACTGTTTATAATTACTTGATTTTTATTTTTCACGCATCAAAATATTTTTTTACAAGATTAATAAATTATTTTTAAAATAAACTGGTACCAGACGACTTAAACTTCAGTCGTCCAGACGACTCAGACGATTTACTGGGGATATATTCGTAAAAATGGCTTCTGTTTTTTTGTTTGGTCACAAGGGGCTGAGATGTAATTTCACTAGGCTTTTAG
>NC_027756.1:52539815-52567539 GCF_000695525.1 Brassica oleracea var. oleracea | reverse complement strand
TATGACTCTATGAACCATAAAAATTTTAGAATCAAAATCTTGGTTTTTTTTAGCTCATTGTGGAGAGAAAGTGAGAGATATGTTGTGTTTAGTTCACAAGAATGGAAAAAGAAGAAGGATAAATCAATTTTGGGAGCATTAAGAGCTTCAAATTGGTTGTTCATGGTGGTTGTGATATTGATGACAATGACAATCTTGTAATTACTTGAAGATGATGAGGGTGGGAGAGTAAAGATGTCATTTTCGAAAAAAAAAAGAAAAAAAAATTGATGGCATTTTCGTAAATTATATGAACTTGTGGGGTGAATATGGCAAAACCAATTTTCAAAAAAAAAGAGGTTAGTTTTGTGTTTGACTTTAAGTTGTAGGTCAATTTTGCAAAAACAATATGTGTTTTCCACGCTTTCAAAAAGAGAGTGAATAGTTGAAAATTATATTTCTTTTAAACAACAATATAATTCTTTAATTCTAATTGGTTTTTTGAGTTTAGTAATATTTTTTCACCCTGTTTGTTTCAAATGAAATATGTAATATGTTGTAGTTAATATTTCTTTTTTTTAATTATTTACATCATGATTCATCATTTTTATGCTTTATAAATAGAGATTTGGTTCATTTAATTTAGACACGTAAATTTTGAAAAATTAAAAATTAAATAATTATGTGAAAAAAATAAAAAAATAAAAAAAAGTCAGTTGAATAAAGAAAACCATTGTGCATAGCCTTAGGGGTTCACATGGAATAATATTAAGGCAAATTTCATCAAATTTATATTTAGTTTTCTAATGTCAAATTAATGTATTCAAGTCTTCGCTCAGGGTATAAAATAAAATCTTACTATAACAAAACCAACACTACGGAAGCTACTATTTCCCCTCTTGAAATTACAGACAATTAAGCTTCTTTTTTTTTTGGCAATCACACTAACTATTATTGTCATTATTATAACTACTTAGGCTAGTTGACTTTTGACGGATAACCTCCTAGCCGTAGCTCAAGATCCAGCTCCTCGTGATGACCGTTGATCTTGGATACTCCATTGACCAATCCTAACATCAGTGGCAATCTTGAAACATCAGTCTTTGCCTTCTTGGACGACGAAGATCCATTGATTGGTTGCTTCTTCCGAGAATCGAACTCAGAACTCACTAGACCTACAGATAGATCAGTCCTGACTTCATCATTGTAATGCTCTAATCTTTTCATAGAACTTTTTAAAACGTTACTATCATCAACATCACTTATATCCCTCTTAGTTCCATTGGCCTTTCTTAAATCTTCTTGGGCAAGAAACTTTGATCCCACGTCAAGAACTTCTTGTCGCTTTTGTAGCTGTTGATGATCGTAATCGATAGGCATGGCTTGGTCAGTTGATGAAGATGATAAAGGTTGTTGTTTAAGACGAGCTCGGTCTCTTCGATGAACGTTCATATGACCACCTAGTGCTTGCGCTGACTTGAACTCTCTCCCGCAAAAGCTGCACGAGTAAGACCTAGGCGGCCACATGCAACCACCTCCACCGCCATACTCAACCGCCGCAAACGCTCTATCTTCCCCAAATGGCCAGGGCAAAGCCGCGTCTGAAGTCTCTCTCGCCACCATTGGCCTAAGCTTCATCGACATCAAGCATTTTCCTCTCTCCGTCACACACGCGTAGGGACGCATGTGTACAGACACAAAGATTGTATAATTCTAACAGAAAAAGCAAAGAGTTTTTTTTTTGTGTGTGGGAGGGAAGTATGTAGATTTACACGCACGTACTCATATATAAAGAGAGACGCATATACATATATCATGTATGTGTGAGAGTATAATATGGTTAAAGCATTGAATGTGAGAAAGCTACATCCAGTCCATGAGTAAAGAGGGAGAGACTTTGATGGGGAAAGTTCTCTTTTACTTTAGTTACTCTTATGTCTTCACTCTATATATCTATACTAATGTTAAATGTTTATGTCGTAATAATTAGTTGGGGAGCTTTCGATTCGATAGTAGCTAAACTTAATGCCAAACGTAAACTAAGCTTTTCCACGAGTCTACAAAATTAATAAGTTCGATGTTTTTCAATCATCCTAATAGGCTAATAATATGACAAAATTTATGGTTTATAAATACTCTCATGTTAGACTACACCATACGTTATTTTATAGAGACTAAACACATACACCATCGTAGGATATGTGTGGCCGTAGAGGTGATGAAGACAGTGGACCATCAAATTAATTATCATTTACGTATTATGTGATCGAGCTAATAAGACACCACTACCATTAAAATATGGTGTGGTGTGATTATTTTACGAGTATTATACGGATGAAAAGTGGAGATCTTTGCCTGAAATCTATATATATTTTCATGACGGACTCGTATTTCAAAGATCCAACCTACAGTTTTGTCTCCACATTACGGTTTTTCAGACAGTGCGAGAAAACAACAAAACAATATTGGAGTACAAAGTATCCAAACTGAAGTGACTTAATTACAAAGCAAAAACTATAAGTTTTTAATAACAAAAATCAGATTATTATAAAAAAGAACTGCAATAACACGCCGAAACATGTTTTTTTGCTCTATATATGTTTGGGTGTGCTACATTTATACATTATTATTTGATTTTTTCCACGTAAGCAGCCGATTTTAATAAGTGAAGATTTATACATTACTCTTCTTTTTTTTTGCTTAGAGAGATCTATACATTACTTCTAGTAGAAAAACCAAAACAAGGCAGATTTAATCCCTTATATATTAATTGAAAAACATTACAATATTATTTTGTAACCACGTGTCACCACGAAGATGAAATTCAGAATTTTTAGAGAAATAGGTTGGTCCATCTTAAGTTATATTATATTTTTTTGTTAAAGTACCTATTAAATTGATAAATAGTGTACAAAAAATATTCTCGCATTTTCTTTAAATAAAAGCTACGGAATACCATAATATGATTAACGTATATATGACAATTAATGATTATGAATAAAAAATATTTGATAAAAAAATTTGTTTTTTACTTTTTTTTGTTTATTTTATATTATTAAAAGATATTAAACAATCACATTAACCATATAATAAAAAAATATTAAATTTTTTATAGGCTATATTTTGAATTTTTAAAACGACTATAAATTACTAAAAACGTTATGTTACTATAAATTACTAAAAACATTAAACGTTAAATTTTTGAATAATAACAAGATACAAATGATCATAAATCGTATGAATATGAAGTCTCATTTACTAGACATTTCATATTAGATATTAAATATAATTTAAAATTAAACTATATAACATGTAACATAGAAAAATACTTAAATATGATAATTTTTAAATTTGTATTGAAAAACTATTGAAGCCTTAATATTTAATTTTGAAATTTTCATTCAAAAAATCAAACATTAGAAATTTTGTGTTTATCATATGAGTATGAATTCTCAATAATAAATATTTATATTAAAATATACTATATTTCTATGTCCATGTCATTGAAATTTAATTATATACCATATAAAATAAATAAAATGATTGTTTTGATTAATTTACCAAAAATGTATCGTAAATAAACAAGATGTATTGTTTTGAATTATGTGCTTACCATAATTTAATTATATATAATACATAAATAAATATAAATAAATATAATATATATAAAATATTTTTATATATAATATTTATTCCGCGTAATTGCGCGGATTTAAACTAGTGATTATTTATTCCTTAGCTTAATTACCTTTCTTCGTTGCCCATTCCCTGTATTTTTTCTCGTGTCACTGTTTTTGGAAAAGACATTACATCGAAATGTATTATTATTACCTTCATAATTAACTATATATCATATTATTATTTATATACAGGCAAACATGTGCTAAAATGTAAGTGTTCTTTTTTTTTTCTTTTTGTAACACGACTTAAATGTAAGTGTTCTCTATGCCAGTCCCTGCTCTATGCGAGTGATATTAGTTATTTAGCAAAAAAAGAGTATATTATATAGCCAATGAAAAACAATATGCATACGGAGGAGCTTATTGGGGGAAATATATGAATATAGGGGCGTTTGGGCCGAAGGTTAGAATTTAGATGAGTCATTAAATATTATACATCATTGATGTTATTTATGGGCCTACATAGATATTTCAAGCCCAGGTAACCAATAGAATACTCAGCATTTAATCATCAAAAAATTACATGTAGATATACTTTTTCATTTGCCGACTTACATCTAGACATACTTTGAGCATGTGTATACTTTCTCTTGACAAAATACCTAAAGAGCTCTTTCAATTTTAACTAATTGGAAACGTGGGTTAAGGTTACTCAATCAATAGCCTTTCACATCGCTATTCGGTTTTCTCTCTGCATTTCTTCTCTCCCACATATCTCTTTCGTCAAACACCAAATCTCGTTTTTAAATTACAGAATCTATCATTTTTTTTACCTTTTCTCCTTCTTTTTTCATTTTTCATTTTTCATTTTTTATCTTTCATGCATTCTTGTTTTTGCTCCTCTTTCCTTTTTTCTCTTTTTTTTCTAACTCAGATCTGTAAATTTTTCAAAACAACATTATCATCTCCATTCTTTGTGCACGATTACCGTCATCACCGCAACTTCTTTCATCGCCATTGCCACAACTCTTCTTGCGGCCGCCGTCGCACTTGCAAAACCACCACTGCAATTCTTTCCCCACCGTTTTTGAGAAAGCCCTGAACACATGAACACAGACTTTGACCATATGAACAATAATCATGACCACATGAACACTGACTGTAACTCTGACCCTGATTATGATCATATGAACACTGACCCTAACCATCCTTTCTCTCCTAGAAAACCATGATTATGTTGTTTCCAACTGTAACCACCAGCTCAACGAAACCCCTAACCACGAAAGAGAAACCAACCTTTCACTATAACCCTGACCAAAAATATTTGTTCTTATTAACCACATCAATCCTAAATAGGCGAAATTTGCGCCTGACCACACATTTCTGACTACAAAACCCAACACTCAGATCAAAGTCATTCACTATTAATCCAACAATGTTTAGTAAATCTCAAACATCCATAAACCTACCTAATATTAGTTACAAAGGAAGTTGCTTAACCCTTTTAGACTTAACCAAGGTAAGAAAGCTTGTCCACCAGAAGGGCTTTTTGGAGAGTGAAAGAGTTAAAGCAAGGGAAAAAGTATATTTCATTCACAAAGTATGTGAACATGCAAAAAACAATAGAAAAGTACCCTAATGAATATCATACAACGAATATATATAGTGACTGAACTCCAATCACAAATACAACACGAGAAGCAGTGAAAAAAAATCAATAATTATAATTAATATATCACATTAATTAGAACTTGACTGAGGAATGCATGCTAAACAAACATTTTACATAGACCCAAATGAAACACTAACGTCATACTATTGACTTAGGGAGTGACATCACCGAAATGCATATTTTTTTTTATAATCCAATTGTAATTGGATTCCAAGATCTAATTAACCTTAACAGATTGCATACAATTTAGAAAACGTGGCCAAAATATAATGGCTCGTGGCAAAAAACCATGGCATATGTAAAAACGGCGCATTCTCTTATATGTGATTGATCATTTTTAGTTCACGTCTAATGTTGTGGTGCGTAGTAATAGTGATCCATGTTCTGAAACCATGGATGATTCACGAGCACTTCCTCCGGGTTTGTGAAGAACCCTTCAATGCAGTTTATTCCAACGTCGTTGTGCAAAACTGTCTGGTCGATGAAACCGGTCGTAGTGTCCATTGTCATCTGATTCAGAAACTCGGGCATGTCGTTAGGTTGTGACCGGCTCTGAGTAGTGTTGGATAAGTTCGCCATATGCGTCCCAAGAAACTCGATCTCCACTTGCAAAGTCATGACCTTAAAACCCAAAACCCTAACATGGTCAGATTTTTATTCGTAAAACTTAAAAAAAAAATCGTTTTCAAAATTTTGAGAGACCTGTTGCTGAAGAGCGAAGATGTGGGCGACGCAGCCATAAACAGGATCACACATGCGAGAGAGAGCCTCGTAGGAGATAGTGATCGCAGCTGCGCTTCTTTGATGTAGAGGCAAACTAAGCAAATGCTTTGAGACATTACTTGCGCCAAAGACTTTGTGGACCGCTGCAAAGTGAGATGAGGCCTGCTCGTAGCTGAAGTAAGGCGAGAAGACGCAATCAATGTTGCATTTCCTCCTTAGGAACTTGCATGCTCCACAAGATGATCCATGAGCTGCCATTTTTTTTTGCTCTGTTTTACTCTTGCTATTTTGTTAGCTTTGGACAAAACGCGTTGGTTTTTATAAGCCCCACCACTAAAAGTTTTTGACGTATGACAAACTAGTTTTTGAGATAAACATCAATCACCTTGTAACTTTATCTTTTTTTTTACTTCAAATTGAATGATTAATCTCATGAATAGTTGAAAGGCAGTAAGGTACAGCTTCACTAACACTAGTATTAAAACATATTTTCGCAGAATAGTTGTGAAACTCTAGAATACATCTTTTTGTATGGATAGTTACTTATAGTCGATCCGAAATATAAACTTAAGAATATTATATTAGTCGCTTTAATTTAGATTATGTCGTGAATAAACGCAAATCAGCTTAAGAACTCAAGAGTTAAACGTACTGAGACAAATACATATTTTTTAAGTTTGTATATTGTTATGTGAATAAATAATTTTTTTTGTTACCCCAAAAAAAAAAGAATAAATAAATTTACAATCCTTTAAATACATATTTGTATAACTTTAAAACCCAGGTTTTTCTTAGGAATATTTGCTTATCATAAAAAGTAATTTTCATGTCCTAAAAAACACACCTACGGGTCCAACAAATGCTACTATTTTATTGATGTACAGAGATTTAAAACAATTCCAGATGTAACAGATTAGTATAGGGAAATTTGGACGCATAAACATAGTACGAATTATATTGACTGTATACTCATAGCAACTGTCGTGGTACGATATGATATATATTTTAGTGCGTATAGACAAAAATACTCTTTCATGCGCGTGGAAGGGTGTGATCCACTGTTTTAGATATTCCTTGGAAAACGAGAGGTCGTTTTCAGATGTTAATTGTTCGGTGAGACGATTGAAAAAGTTTTTAATCGAAAGAGTTTTGAGATTTTAGTGGGGTTTCAGAGAGGAGAACTCGATTTCGGCGGATAAAGCAAAGGTGGCGGCAGTAATAGACGAGATTGGCAAAATCATAAGGCCGTCAGTCGTTAGGGTTCCGATGGAGAGTAATTAAGGAGACAAAATTGCAGAAGAGAGGTAAATTAAATTTCAAGTGGAATTAAACAGTGGGTGTTTACTGGGATGTATAAGTTCATGTCTGTTGGTTCAACCCATATGAAAATGCAGATCTAGCGGGGGGAGAAAATACGGCGGCGGAGAAACCTACTACGGAGAAGAGATGATTTACTGAGAAGGAAAGGTATGTTGTTGATTATTTATCATATTATGCAATCTGATTGTGTGGTCTTGGTTCGGTGGGGGTAAACGAGATGGAAGTAGTACGCCAGATACCATACTATTTATTGGATAAAGATAGTTTAGTATGCAGACGGGGGTTGGGACCACAGTAATGGAAACTGTAGATGTATTAGTATAGGGTATTGAACATGGAGTGGCGCGTAGGAGAAACACTTGCAGCAGAGGAAGATATTATAGTATGTTTTATATGGTTGGGCCAATTGTAAACTATGTTGTGGTCGTCGTAGTGTAGTTTTGTCAGGCCCGAAGGATGCGGCAATTAACCGGTTGGATTAACGTAATTCCTATACATGTGTAGGATGGAAGAGCTTGGGTTGCAAGAGCAGTTGTATCAGAAAGGGTACGAGCCTAGCGGGCGTAAAAAAATTTAATAATTACTTCAATTTGAGGTGAATAGAGGTGATCAAAGAAGCATTATCTGACGTGCAGCAGGAGCTGTTAGCGGAATCACAGTTCCGCCAGATTATGCTAATGGGGGGCCATACATTTTGGGTTATGTTTGCACACCAGTTGTTGGCACGGCAGTTGGTGGCACGCAATGACGCAAAAAGTATGAGCTTTGGTGGCGGTTTGCAGGGAAGCCCATAAGGTATGCGATTGGGGACTTCGCTTTAGTGACATGGTTGAATTGCGGAACCCCTCCATCAAATGAGTTGGGTATTCAAGGTGGTGGAAAAGGGAAAAAGAAGGGTATAAAAGAATAGACCACATGGGATACTCCTTCTGCTTCTTTTCTCACGCGGCACGCGTGCCCAGGGAGCGAAAGGGAAAAATAGATACATAAATGTCCCATCCACGGGCGTTTACTGTGCGATGGCTATAAGTTTCATATTTGGGCATGTTATGATTATTCAGCAAAATGCCCCATTAGTATAACATATTTGTACTACAGATTAATTAACTTTCGTGCTACCGTTTATAAATCCTCCTAAGCTAATGTTTATGTATGATATTAAGTTATGGTCAAATATGGATCGAGTATGGGTACCTTGATTTTTCTTGAATCATATAAGAGCAAGATTAACGCTGCGGGGCGTGGGTTCTTAGGGTTTTTTTTGTCCAATTTAAAAAAAAAAAATTTAAAAACTAACTAATTGCGGATCGTCACGTGTCAGTGGAACCCGCAAACACTACAAAAACTCTATGAAACTCGATTCTTGCAGAAGAGGAAGAATGGTTGAGTTTTAAACAAAATGTGGTATCCATTTTTTAAAAGCCTACTTAAGAGGTGTGACTCACTTCTTAAGAACTCATTTAAGAACTGAGGATAGATATGCTCTATGTGACCACTTTTAATATAAAAATTAGTTATCTTATTTTCTGGGGGTCTGTGTCGCACTGTCGTGGTCTACATTTCATGCTAATTTACACTATAAAATGGCCTAAAGTGCCATTTAATTATTTTATTGGTTTCCGAAGTTTATAAATATAGATATGTTTTGCCAAACTCATAATTTTTCTTTGTTCCTCAACTGTTGTAGTCTTTTAGGCTTTAAGGAAATGATTAATTAGTGGTTGAGATGCAAATCCAGCCGTTTTGTATGGTGACACAAACAAAATGTACAGTATCTAATTAGAAAAAGTCCACTATCCCATCAACTTGTCTTGCATTGAGTTAGTTCATTCAAGCCAATACAAAGTACAGAAACAGACAAATAAACAAATCAATATGATTAGTAATATTCAGGACATGCTTGGATTTTCAGTTCATTCAAGCCATCCATCTTCCGCTGCATTGTAGCTACAAATTTTTTCTAAGCTATGAAAAATTCGATAGCTATATGACTGATTTTTTGCAGTGGTGGTTCAAAAAAGATATTTCAAGAAGTTCGGGCTTCTTTCTCGTTTGTAGATTGTCTTCAAGGAGTTTAGAGCCCTATCATAAAAAAAAGATTTATGTTTTATGTATATAATTATATACTCTATATATACATGTTTATTTATTTTGTATTGGAATCAAGTTAGAGCCGAAAATAACCAGCTCAGACTGCAGCATCAGGCACTCCAAGTAAAAGAAATAATTTTGTATTAGTACCTTGATATTAGCTTTAGTAAATTGTACGTGGTAGAATGGTGAATCATCCTCCCCTGTATCTACATTGTTTTGATAGAGTCGTAATTATTGTTAATCTAAGTTCAGTATCCATTGATCATAATCAATCCATATAGTTGTAGTTATTATAATTATAACTGTCCTTTTCTTTGTTTGCCACTTACGAATTGGGAGCGCAATATAGGCAACTGAAGACCAGATAAAAAGCGGCGACAATGAATCAATGCCAGTAACATTGAACCTATACTGTTGTAATTTGAAAGTGTTCCCATTAAACCTCTATTTATTTGTGTGTGGATATGACGTTTTTTGTTTGTGTGTGTGGATATGACGTTCTTCTTTTGTTTGCTAGAGACACAAAAGAGGAAAGTTGAGGAATTGGGATTAACGAGTCGGTCTCGTTTAATATCGACTTTCGAGCTTTTGCAACGTTTTAGCTTAATCATGCATGCAATCATATAAGTATGGCATTATATTTTAATACTAACGTAAACCTTTTTATCTGCAGTGTTATCTGTGAACCCTACGAACCTTGTCTACTTGTCGCTGTCTTTAGCCTCCCTCATAAATTCTCCTTTTTGTTTTGGTGGGTCTTAACCCTAGTGCCCGGTGTCCTCCACGTCTTGTTTTATGTGAAAACATTTTTATATTCTACCTTCTAGAATTTCCTTTAGTAGATATATAGACAGTACGAAGAAATAAACCCGAAGAGGAGTGACGGACACAGCCAACGAATTATCGCTATATAGAAACTCAGGTCCACCATATTAAAAATGACATCAAGCCCAAGTTAAACCATGTTTCCGGCAAACCAAACTGAATCACGCAGCAAAACATCATGATCTGACTGGTAATTTTTTTTTGTTAAAGTCTGTTATTATAAGGCCGATCAAAATCGTTGAAAATAGTACTTCTATGATTTGATGGGGACATGAACTGATTTCGACCAGGTTTCAGTTTTAGTATACCAATTGAAGTTCATCCCACAAAAAGAAAATTATATCCGTTTTCACATCTCCACACGTTACACATGTAGATGATAACAAATTTAATATCTAGGCGCGCACAAAGCCACGAGATTTAAAATATTCCCTTCGGAAAATATATATGGTGTTCGTACATATGGTCAGTGATCTACTATTATAGTTTATTACACATGGTGCAACGAAATTTAAAATGCTATTTGTATATTTAGGTGTACACGTGACCTAATATCGGTGCAGCCCGACCAAAACTCGGAAGCAAGTTGGTCAAAGTTTCTTCTTCTTCTTCTCTTTTTTTGCTAAAAGGTTGGTGAAAGTTAAGCCATCAAATTATTCGCTTTTTTTTTCTTTGCTAAACACTATTCATTTTTTTTTTGAAACTACTATTCTCATTGATTGTAACTCTTATGTGTATCGTCCCTTGTAATCCTTGTATTATTTGAAAACATTACAACATTTAAGTTATGTCACATGTCTTAGACATTTTGAATTTCAGAATCATTAAACACTAGGTTAGTCATCTAAACATATATTCACTCTGTTTTTTAATGTTACATATTCTAGATTTTTCGCACATTTTAATAAAACACATTAAATTTGCATATTTTTTTTGTGTTTATCTTTGTTTCATAATTTTAAACCAATAACAATTCAGTAAGTGCAATTAAGTTTTTTAAAATTTGCAACTAATTAATAAAACATGTCTTGAAAATGTAAAAAATAGATTTTTTTAAAACATTTTTTCCCTAAAATATGTAATATTAACGAACAGATGGAGTACTATACATTGTCACTAAACTAATCATAAAATTAATTATTAATATATAATTTTTTAATTTTTCTTTAAATAAAATCTACGAATACCTAATATGATTAAAGTATATATAAGATTTTTTGGTAGTACTGGTGAACCAGATGGCTATGATGAACTGAGACGACTCTTCTCCTTGCTTAGAAAGCGCTCACTTTAGTCGTTGATGATCCAATTCCATTCATTACTAACAATTAATGATTTTGAAAAATAAAAATTTAGTATCAATGTGTGTATTTTCTATCATTTTTGTTTTTTTTGTCAACAACGTTACAGACTCATATCTATCATTTTTGTTTAATTTTATATAATCACATTAACCATATAATAAAAAAAGAATTTTTCGTACTGCATATATTATATTTTCACATATGAAAATTTGTGATCATTAGTTAAAAAAAATTATAACAAGATACAAATGATCATAAAACCACATGAGTATGAAGTCTCATTTAATTAATATTTAGATATATATGTATATATATATATATATATATATATCTATTTTCACATCATTTAAACTAACCTATATATCATATAAAATACATAAATAGTTAATTTTAAAATTTGCATTGAACAAGTATTGAGAATTTAACATTTTAATTTCAAAATTTGTATTGAAATTTTAAAATGATTATAAATTACTAAAATTCTAAAACTATTAGAAGTCTCATATCAAAAACATTGTTATCAATGGTTTTTAAAAAAAATCTTATAAGAAGATACAAATCATCATAAAACCATATGAGTAGAAAGGTTCATTTCATAAATAGTCATATTAGATATTTACTATATATATATGTGCTAATAAATTTAATTATAAATCATATAAAATAGATAAAAGTGATTATTTGGATTTATTTACCATAAAATGATTGAAAATAAATAACAATGGTTGTTTTGATTTATATGCATATGCCAATTTAATTACATGTATAATAGTTACAGATTTTTTAATTCAACATATATTTCTTATTTTATTATTTCATGATGTGTAAAATAATATGTAAAGCGCAAATAAATAATAGTATGTAAAACTATTTGTATATACAATATTCATGTCTTGCGAGTCGTGGATCTTAAACTAGTTACAATTAAAAAAACACAAAACACATGAGGTCCAATATCTATATTATTAATAATGAAGTATATTTGAAGAATAACCCTTGATTCATCTTAAATATTACAAGATTTTCCCTTAGCTTTCTTTTTAAAAGAATAAATCAATAAGGAAATATCCCATAGAAAATTTAACGTATTTTGCACATTTATAATTAATTTATTAGTCTATTTCTAACATATAAGCACCATATTTTTATAATGACAATAGAGTATCCCGAATATAATGCTCGTGCCATCAATTTAAATCCTAAGCATAGTTATTTTTCTTTTTAATAAAACCAATCAGATAGTATACTATATGATATATTTTATTGAAATTGGTTTCTATAATATTTTAATTCAGACCGGTCCAGTTGGCCTAGAGGTAGTTGAAAACTAGATCCAATATGCTCGCCGCAGGTTTGACTCGCGCTGGCCACCCGAACTGGCTTAAATGGTAAGAATACGTGGAGTGCCGTGGACCCGTGAAGAATAGTCGGTTGACCTCGGACACCCTACGTTCACCAAAAATTTATATATATATTTTAATTCACCCACAACCCATGCAACTCGTATATAAATTTCACCATGCCAGAACTATTACTCCAACTATTATACAAAATCAATGTGTGATATATTTCATTTTCAGATATTTTTGTAGTGATAATTTATTCCAAAGTTAAAAATTTTAATTTAAAAAAAATAAAGATGAATTGGGTTATTATAAATATTTCACAGTTATATTCTTACAGGTTATTCCATCAACCATAAAAATAGCAATCAAAAGTATGTGGAATACAAAAAAAAACTTTATGTTTTAATAAATCTGATTTTTAATCAAATAAAAGTATACTATTATATATTTTATAAGATTGTATATTAACAAAACCTTTCAATAATTTTTATATTGAATTAAATGTATATTTCGTTTTATATAAAAGTTACACAATTTCAGAAAACTAATTTCAAAATTATGATAATTTATATTAATTTAATTTTGGATTTTTTTCAAATTTTAATTTCAGATTAGTATTGAATAAAGATTGGTTAAGTTAAATTTTAAAATATAAATAGGTATTGATTTACTTGATAAAAGTATAAAATTATGTAAATTTCTATCATCATATTGAGCGATGGATCATGGTATTACAAATATTTTACATTTATAATTTTACGGATTATTTCATCAAACATACAATATACTCATCAAAAGTACTGAAAGTATCTAGAGCATTGAAAATATCTTTATATTTTAGTAATCTGATTTCAAATCATATAAACTAATATCCATAAAATTTATGAAAAATAAACATAGTTATAGTTCTTAGTATAAAATTGAATAAACCAAATAAAAATATAGTATAAACTAAAATTGTGCAATCCAAACATTTATCCTATTAAAGGAAAATAACTGAAATAATTCAGATATAAAAATGAAAAAGTTATGTATAAAGCTTAAAATATATAAATTATATTTAAAATTATAATTTTTATTAAATATTTTTTTTGTCTAATATTATTTCAGTGCACATTGACTTCAGGATTATTATGAATCATTAAATGTGTAATCCAGGTATATATATTTATTGATGAACGACAAATAAAATAATGCGTTCAACAAAACAAAACAAAATAAAAGTGGTTGCGAAACTGATAAACTGCCGTGTGATATTTTGCATTAGAGACAAGTTAATTCAAACCTTATAAAAACTAACTATATGATCAAATAATTTTCATAACCAAACAAACCGAAACCCAAAGAAACAATTAAGTGGTGATGGAGTCATCAACGACAACATCGTATTCAGTCGTGTCGGAGCTCGAAGGAACTCTATTGAAAACCCCAA
Source organism: Brassica oleracea var. oleracea (assembly GCF_000695525.1). Classification (NCBI taxonomy): domain Eukaryota; kingdom Viridiplantae; phylum Streptophyta; class Magnoliopsida; order Brassicales; family Brassicaceae; genus Brassica; species Brassica oleracea. The sequence continues at coordinate 52,553,224 of NC_027756.1, read as the reverse complement.
AACCCTTCGCTTACTTCATGCTCATGGCTTTCGAGGCATCAGGATTAATTCGTTACACACTTCTTCTGTTTCTCTGGCCTATCATAGCACTCCTTGACGTTTTGGGCTACAGAAACGGTAGCCTTAAGCTGATGATCTTCGTTGCAACGGCTGGTTTGCGCGAATCGGAGATAGAATCAGTGTCTCGAGCCGTTCTTCCCAAATTCTACATGGATGATATAAGCATGGATGCTTGGAGAGCGTTTGGTTCGTGCGAGAAGAGAGTCGTTGTCACAAGAATGCCACGAGTTATGGTGGAGAGATTCGCTAAAGACCATCTTAGAGCCCATGAGGTCATCGGTACAGAGATAATCATCAACCGTTTCGGTTATGCCACCGGTTTTATTCAGGAATCTGATGTCGATAGATCCATTTTCAACAGTGTGGCTAACTTGTTTGAAGATCGAAGACCTCAACTAGGTCTTGGACGACCGATTATCTCGGGCTCTCAAACTTTCCTATCGTTATGTGAGGTAAGTATTACGAAAAGAAAAACGTTATAATATTGAGTGAATTGTAATTTGATTTAAGAAAATGTTACAGTCACTTTAAAAAAATGGAACAAAAATCATTTTTTTTTTAAAAAAAACTCATAGATGCTAATTAGGTAGAAATCGAAATTATTTTAATAATATGATATTTAAATAATTTTTTTTATTATTTGTTGCATATTTGATATTCTTCATTTCTAAAAAGCAAGTTTTGATTACTTTCACTAAAGATAAGATATAGACCATGTTTTATCAAAATTAAATCCCCTTTCTTATTTTCTAATATGGACTTGAAATATTTTAAACTAACAGACATTTTTTCATACCAACGCTCATTCTAATGATCGTATATCTTTGTGTATATATAGGAGCAAGTTCACGCACCCGTTCCATCGAACTACAACGTCCAGCGTTTGCATGTGCAGCTGTTACCAGTCATATTCCACGATGGACGTTTGGTGAAGCTACCGACACCAGCCACCGCACTCCTCGTCCTTCTCTGGATCCCTTTCGGAATAATCCTAGCCGTGGTTCGTCTCTTCATCGGGTCCATGCTCCCTTTATGGGCCATACCTTATGTCTCACGCATATTCAACATTCGGTTCATCGTAAAAGGAAAGCCTCCAGCACCAGCATCCGCTGGAAACCAAGGCGTACTATTCGTATGCACTCATAGAACCGTAATGGATCCAGTCATATTATCCTATGTGCTCGGCCGTAGCATCCCAGCCGTTACCTACTCCGTTTCTCGCTTATCTGAAATATTATCTCCGATTCCAACGTTTCGTCTAACTCGAGTTCGAGATGTAGACGCCGAGATTATAAAGAAAGAGTTATCTAACGGGGATTTGGTGGTATATCCCGAGGGAACCACTTGCCGTGAACCGTTTCTGCTGAGATTTAGCGCGCTTTTCGCGGAGTTAACTGATAAGATCGTTCCCGTGGCGATGAACTATAGAGTTGGGTTCTTTCATGCGACTACCGCTAGAGGCTGGAAGGCTTTTGACCCCATCTTCTTTTTCATGAACCCTAGACCGGTTTACGAGGTGACGTTCTTGAACCAGCTCGAAGTGGAGGCAACGTGTTCATCAGGGAAGAGTCCGTATGACGTGGCTAATTATGTGCAGAGAATCTTGGCGGCTACGTTAGGGTTTCAGTGTACTAACTTCACGAGGAAGGATAAATATAGAGTTCTCGCTGGGAACGATGGGGCGGTGTCGTACTCGTCGTTTCTCGACCAATTCAAGAAGGTCGTCGCCACTATCAAACCTTTTTTCAAATAGTTTTCAAGTTTTTATACGCATTTTTCTAAATAATGTGATCATCGCCTGGTTGCAAAATGTTTGTTATCCTTTTTAGATCTAATTCAAGAAGGTATATTCTTACGGGTTTGTATTTTTCTTAATTTATATATCAACTTTTTGTTAAAATTTTAAATTACATATAAATGGCAACTGTTTTTACATGTTACGTCTACTCAAGATAACTCCAATATAGTAATGAACAAATACGAATAGTTGGACCATTATATCAACCTTATATATCAGAATCATCTAATTCTAGGTTGTCAATCACTGTATCAACCTTATACAATATCAACTATTCGATTACAGATCACAATCATTTAGTTTTTTAGGTTGTCAGTGTAGATATGTTATAATTTTGCGTTATAACTAAAAAAGCAATGATAAAAAATATGTGATGGTGGATTCAAGCCTACTAAAGTTTTGATACGAGAAGCTAGCTCAGCTCAGACGTTACTAATAACTCATAAAAAGTTCACAAATGAACATGAAAGAAAGAGGAAAATTTTCAAAGAAACGTTCAAGACTTAATATACAAGACGCCAATTCAGTCAAAAAGCGTTAATCCGTAATAGTCATACAACCATCTACACTCGAGATATTTTTTATAAAAAAAAATTAGTGACTACAATAACATCATAAGTGCCTAATTTATGCTTAAAACAAAATATCCTTGTAACGTTTCCGTGTAACGAAAATGTTATGAAAAAATTGACCAAGAATTTATTTGTTTAACCACTCGTAATTGAATTCTCTTAGGCTGACATCACATCATTCAAAAATGTATTATAATCGTTAGTAATCATATTTAAGGTGAGAAGAATCATGTTTGACAATGCCCAGACGATTGTAGTTTGGTGGGGGTAGATTAGAAGTTGATGAAGAAAACTTGAGCAGATTATACAATTTAACTTGGTCAAACATATCTGCTTATTTGTTTTGTTGACCGCTAGAATTTCAGCGGCCGCCTTCGCGTTAAATTGGACAGTTAGAGATACTGCCAAGCCCGTCATATGTATGGGCCTAGGCCCATTAAATTAGGGTTTGGCCCACATTAAAACACGAGCCGAGATATAGAGGTGGGCGAGTCTATAAAACCAAAAAAGGAAGTTACACACTCGCCTGATCGGACTGCACGTCTCTTCTTCGTTCTCGCTGTTACCGACGACGCTTCGCTGATCGAGGTTCCAGTTCGCCGGAAAAACTTACCGATTAACGTAATCGGAGTGGCTACCAGCTCAATCTCTGGTGAGGCGAAGTTTGTTTTGCGCACATCGTTGTTTTCCGAGTTTTTTATTTGCTCGATGGTTTATTTTCCTCAATCGCGTGCTTCGTGAAGTGATGAAGATCGATGATGAATCGTATTCGTGTAGTGTTTACTTATAATGGTTAGGATGTGATTGAAAATACGAAATCTAGGTTTTCTATGTAGCTCATTGTATTGTATCGAAATGTCAATGATGATTTAGCGTAGCATATGATTTCGTTTTAACGTTTCATCAGTACACTTTCGTGCGAGTCCCTAGGATGTAGCTGTGGCGGAAACTTATATCTAATGAAATTAGCTTATATTGTCTGATGTGCTAAACTTATAGCGGTATTCGATCGTATGTGGCTATGCGTCTCTTATAGAGTTGTAGCTTTCACTCTTATGTATGGCGTTTTGTGTGGCGACTGAAGTTTGATTTTTGACGTTTTAAACAGAATCAACCCCGGTACTGAGCTGGAGTTAGGTGATACACAGCTTCAATACTTTTCCTTCCATCATCCAGAGTTAGGAACTTGACTCTGCCATTAGGCTATCATTTTTTTCTTCTATCACTACTTGTGTATTCTCTCTCTCTTTCACTCTATTTTGTATGACATCTAAGTGATGTATACTGGTAGCTCACTGAATTTGTACATGGTCAACCTACTAGTGCACTTTTTTTTTCATTTGTTAATGTTGTTCCATCTTTGTTTGGATCTTGGTATTTCGTTTTCTTAAGGATTGTGGAGCTGCGTCATTTGATTTTTCTCCTGAAGCTTGTTTGATTCATTGTTTATTGTAATGATTCATTGTTTATTGTAATGATTCATTCACTGCTTTGCTGCCTCTGAATACTTCATAAATCAGGATACTCTGTAATAAACTAAAATCTTATATAAATATTCTTGTTAAAACGGTAGTGGTATCTGTTCTTTTTCTACCTTGTTGGTCAGATTCTGCTTCGTTACCAATGGAGAGCTTGGCGCAACTTGAGGCATTATGCGAGAGATTATACAACTCACAGGATACAGCTGAGAGGGCTCACGCTGAAAATAATCTCAGATGCTTTTCCGTGAATAAGGATTATATACCGCAATGTCAATACATTCTCGACAATTCATCACAACCTTATTCCTTAATGCTCGCCAGCTCGAGTTTGTTGAAGCAAGTGACGGATCATTCCCTTCCGCTGAATCTTCGCCTTGATATCAGTAAACTTCTTATCCAGTCCTTCAAACTAAATGACTAGATATCTCTTTTCTGGGGTTTCATAACTTACTTGTTTCTGGTGTTCTGTTGGTTTTGTTTAGGAGCTTATATAGTGAACTATCTGGCTACAAGAGGACCGGAGATGCAACCATTTGTTATTGCTTCGCTCATTCAACTGCTTTGCCGGCTCACAAAGCTTGGATGGTTAGACGGTGATAGATTCAGGGATGTGGTGAAGGAATCTACAAACTTCTTGGAACAGGTGGTGCATCTTCGTGGGTGTTTGGTTACTGTATTATCTTTATTTCTTAGTGCTCTGTGGATTGCAGAAACCCTTGTGGATGTTACTTTTGTAGAACTTTCAGATTTTCTTAACAAGAGCTTGCTGAGTATGGTCTTTCATAAATTTTGTTTGAATAGGGTTCCGCGGATCACTATGCTATCGGCTTAAGAATTTTGGATCAACTTGTGCAGGAAATGAATCAGGTTAGTGGTTAATGGTGTATAAATATCTTAACAAAGGCTGAAATTACTCACTGTAGAGTTTGTGTTTCTTGACATGGATTGCTCATTGCTTCAGATTCATATTAGTTTTGAGTTGCCTTCTTTTGTTTCTATGCGATCTAAAGTATCTGCCTGTTACAGATACAGTAAGAGTGTTGTGCTCAATATAACTATACTGTCTGTTTCCACCATTCCTTAAAGTATATTTCAAATGCACTTCTTAAAGATTTCAAATGGTGGTTTTTGTTAGACAGGTATATGTTACAACGTGCGTTATATTAGATATTGAATGGGTCACAAAATATTGTCCATTTATTTACTTTTGTGAAATAGTTATTGACATTTCTCCATCTTCTTTTGTTCAATTCTTATAGCCTAATCCAGGACTGCCTTCTACACGTCACCGGAGGGTTGCATGCAACTTCAGGGATCAATCCTTATTTCAAATATTCCAAATAGCTTTGACCTCATTAAGCTATCTGAAAAGTAATGGTAATATTATGAGCTTCATCTTATGCATTGATGCCATCAACCTAGATTGTTGGTTGCGCATGTGTGAATTTTACTGGCTGTATATTAATGGATACCACCTCTGGAAACTCTAACTGTTGGATGAGTCATCTTTGTCAGGCTTTTCATTATATCCCCTCATGCCACCTTTGAGTTGTAAATGCCATCTTGAAAATATATGCTAATGGAATGTTTTGGTCTAGGCATAGCATGGGAATTTCATTTTCTTTTTTCTGTTAGTTCATTAGTAATGAGTCAGACGTTATGTTTTTTAATCAGCTGCCGGACGTTTACAAGAATTGGCACTTTCCCTTGCGCTGAGGTGTGTATCGTTTGATTTTGTTGGAACTTCAATCGATGAAAGCACAGAAGAGGTTGGCACAGTTCAGGTAGAACTTTAATATCGTGTTATATTCATCCTGTTTGTGATTGCTTAGTGCCTATGTTTATGTGGTACTCGATTTTCGTGATGTTATAACTTCTTGTGTTACCGATAATTTGTAGATACCAACGTCCTGGAGGTCAGTATTGGAGGATCCCTCCACGCTGCAGATATTTTTCGATTATTATGGTAGTACAGACTCACCTCTTTCGAAAGAGGTATGTCTATATTTTTCCAGTTCTTGATGAGAAGAAGCATATAGGCATGTTTTGCATCAAAGGAAAATGATCTTCAGTTCATTTCTGTCCACTCGTATTGTGTGGACAGGTGTTTCAAATTCAGTAATATCACTGATACAGTAGCACACAGTAGGTACTAGGTGGCTTTAAATGACTCAAATTTGCTATTTGTTAATGTTCCTCTGTTTTAACTTCTAGGCACTTGAGTGCTTGGTGCGATTGGCTTCTGTAAGACGCTCTATGTTCACAGATGATGCTACCCGCTCTAAATTTTTAGCCCATTTGATGACAGGAACCAAAGAAATTCTTCAAACAGGAAAAGGTATGTTTGATGTATGACTATGGAATTTTTCTGTCCGACTGTAAAAACTTAAGCTTAAGGTGTTGCATTGTATGCAACTGTGTCATTTACAATTTTATAACCCTTCATGACTGAAGTTCGAGCCTCTCAGTTATGTAGTCTGTTAACATTGTACTGTACGTGTGTTGTTGATATTGTGTTTTAATGGATATTTGATACCTAACCTGATCTTACGTCTTCGTATATTATCTCCCTGATCCCGGTCCCTTACCTTCGTCAACACAAATTACTTTGTTGAATTAGGTCTTGCTGATCATGATAACTACCATGTGTTCTGCCGTCTACTTGGGCGTTTTAGGTTGAATTATCAGGTAAAAGTCAACTAAATTCTTTTCTAATTCACGCATTACTGTTTGTATAATTTTATTTGCGTCATAGCTAGAATTTTATTTGCTATTTGTCACAGTTGGACGGTTTTCACTATACCGATGCTATATGTTCTTTATAAATCAGTAATATATTCTAATATAGTTTTATTCTCTTCAACGATGTTCTTCCTTGGGATCTCTTGCCTAAATGGTAGTTGACAATCATAGACTGGGCGCTTGATTTGTATCTTCTGGTGCTTCGTATTGCATTGATTTCTCTCTAGACTCTCCTTAGTAATTGTATATAACAAGATGATAATGCCAGCATGTAATTGTAATTTGTTGTGCCGCATCACTGTAATTATTTGGTGGTTATAATTTGGACATGCTTTATTGGTTTATATGGCTGATAAATTCAGATCTTATGTAACCTTATGTATGAATCTATCTGCACTCTGCAGCTTTCGGAGCTTGTGAAGATGGACGGGTACGGTGACTGGATACAGTTGTTGGCAGAGTTTACACTAAAATCTCTCCAGTCATGGCAGGTAAATTTTCGCAATTTATATCAGCGAATGCCATAGCAATCAAATTACAGATGCTTTATATTAGCGATAATCATGGCAATTCAGCTCAAAGCAATTCAGTTTATATTAGCGAATGCCATAGCCATTCAATTCAAATTTATTCTTAGTTTTGCAAAATCCATAAATAGTTTTTTTTCTTACAGTGGGCCAGCAGCAGCGTGTACCACCTCCTTGGAATGTGGTCCAGATTAGTAGCATCTGTGTCATACTTGAAGGGTGATTCACCAAGTCTACTCGATGAATTTGTACCTAAAATTACAGAGGGGTTTATCATATCCAGATTCGATTCTGTGCAGGTATATAACACCGCTGATTTTGGTAGATTCCCCATGCTAAATTGTATTTTTTCTTTGATATGTTACTGTTTTCCTCTTTCCAGGCTAATGTCCCCGATGATCCTACTGAGCATCCTTTGGATAAAGTTGAAGTTCTGCAGGATGAGCTGGATTGCTTTCCATACCTATGCAGATTTCAGGTTATCCTTTTACTTCATTTGCGTTGCATACGACACCCTTGTTTCGTTAACATAGTTTGTTGGATAATGCTGAATCTTAATACAATTGAACTGCAACTGAGGTTCTTATCGTGCAGTATGAAAGAATTGGCATGTATATAATAAACACAATGGAGCCGCTTCTGCAATCGTATACGGTAAAAGCCAATGTTCTTATGTGTAGAGCTTATTGCTGTTCTGTCGATGTTTTTTGTGTCCTAAACGCTTGAGCTGAGTGATCGTGTAACAGGAAAGAGGGAAACTTCAGTTTGCTGACAATTCTGAACTGGCACTTATTGAAGCAAAATTGTCATGGGTTGTTCATATTGTTGCTGCTATTGTTAAAATCAAGCAGTGCAGCGGCTGTAGGTAAGTTGCTATCCAATATTTTATTATATATATATATATATTTTGCGTTTAGCTCTGTTTGAGGAACAAAACAATATATGAACATTGGAAATTAAATGTATGGTGCAGTATGGAGACGCAAGAGGTGCTTGATGCCGAACTCTCTTCTCGTGTTTTGCGGCTAATAGATGTCATGGACAGTGGACTACACATACAGGTATGACATCTGCTTGCGATTAATTATAAACAAAATACTTGTAGATAATCTCGTTGGATTGCATAGTTCTATAATTTGGTGAAAATTGGATTTAAACACGAAGATATGAGTTACCTAAAGGTTGTTCTGCTACTTGATGTTCGTCAATATTTGTGTTTATCAGCGTTTTTTTTTGAAAACTCACCATGAATACATACGGCTGGTAAATCAGTAAGTCTAGCTTATGTTCATAATCCTGTATAACCAGTTAACCACATATATGAATATTAGAGTAAACCACATATATGAATATATAGTAGTGATCTCATTAAACGTTTTTGATATTACTATTATGAGTGAACTGTATGTTATATTGTAGTAACGTTCCTAACAACCCTGTGCGGCTGTGCTTCACGTGATTTATTTTCTTTTCTCCCAGTTGAATTCGCAACTTTTATATCATCTGTAAAGTAATCAAATAACACATTTTTTATGCAGCGATATGGTGAAATAAGTAAACAAAGGCTTGAGCGTGCGATTCTTACATTCTTCCAGAATTTCCGAAAGTCTTACGTTGGTGATCAGGCCATGCATTCATCAAAAGTAAATGCAAACTTGTTTCCTTTTTATATACTTTTTTTGTTTCATGTCTATTCCTGATACTACCATTCTGTTGCAGCAATTGTATGCCAGATTGAAAGACCTTCGTGGACTCGATGATCATCTTATGCTGTTGAACGTTATTGTTTGCAAGATTGCTACGAACTTAAAATGTTATACACAGGTAATCTTGTGTTCTTTACCGTTTCTGACATGCCGCTCGGAGCATCAAAACCATATATTCTCAAAACGATCTGTCTTTTGTTTCTTTAGAGTGAAGAAGTCATTGGTCACACGCTAAGTTTGTTTCATGAGTTGGCATCTGGGTAAATCCGTTACAACCTGTTCAATTTGATGTTATATTAGCTCATATGCATTTCCGTATTGAACTTTTTTGTTTTGGTTTTCGCTTGAAGATATATGACCGGGAAGCTGCTTTTGAAGCTGGAGACGGTGAACTTTATTATTTCTAATCACACTGTAATTCTTCTCCAAGTACTCTTCTCTTATGGACATCATGTAATGTATCACCAGCAATAATCTCAGTATGTAAATTGCTATATTCCAGAGAGAGCAGTTTCCATTCTTAGAAGAGTATAGATGCTCGCGCAGCAGAACAACGTTTTACTACACGGTTGGTTGGTTGATTTTCATGGAGGATAGCTCAATAAAGTTCAAGACGTCGATGGAACCACTTATGCAGGTTAGTCTCCATTTTCTTTCAGCATCTTATCTCTGCAGCTTTCATTTACAATAGTGATTCTGTACGTATCTGCCCTGCATACTGTTCTCTGATTATAATGATAGGGTTGCATGTCTTTTTTATGGAAGAAGGAATGAAAAAAAGTTTGTGTTTCTTCTTACTAAGTAACCCAGGCGAAGCATAAGGAAGACATGGTCATGGTGAACTTTGCATTGAAAATGCATAATGGTCACCCTTTCTCAATTCTAGGCATAGTTTGATACATGGATTACAGGGTTGATATACATCCTAATATCTTATGATATCTTATTGGCATATATTCGCATCGCAAAGTGGTTATGTATTTTCTGTTGTATGCGTAGCTCAATACCCTAATTTTTGTGGTGTAATGGAATCTCTGTTCTTGTATATAGTTCAAGTTGCTGTAATAAGCCAGTAAACTACTATTAAATTCAATCATGATAGGTTTTCCGCACCCTGGAATCAACACCAGATTCGATGTTTCGCACTGATACTGTGAAGTTTGCTCTGATCGGATTGATGAAGAGTTTAAGAGGAATTTCAATGGCTAGTAGCAGGTATTGACTTCATCTAGTTACTTTGACATCCATAAACATTTTGCAATCTTATGATTTATTTAAGCTTTCTCTTTTTGATCTCAGCAAGAGGAGTTATGGTCTTTTGTTTGACTGGCTCTATCCTGCACACATGCCACTTCTTTTGAGAGGGATCTCAAATTGGTTCGACACACCAGAGGTATTTAGTTTTACATTCTACTCTATTGGGTTGTATTAAAGGTCACTGTCCTAATAATAACCTGAGTCCTTATATCTGATTTAACAGGTCAGTGAATTTACGCTTTCTGCCATTATTTATTTGAATAGTGGTGCCTTCTTTCTCTCAGCTTCTCTTCTTGGATTGTTGATGTAGGTTACGACCCCGTTGTTGAAGTTCATGGCTGAGTTTGTGCATAACAAAAACCAGCGCCTTACTTTTGATTCTTCTTCCCCAAATGGCATCCTGCTTTTCCGGGAAGTCAGTAAATTGATTGTGGCTTATGGTTCAAGGATCTTGTCCCTTTTAAATGTTGCGGATATATATGCCTTCAAATACAAGGGGTTCTGGGTTTCACTGACAATTCTGTCAAGAGGTTAGAACATGATTTCGACGTTATAGAACCAAAGAGAATCAGTCTTTTCTTGTTTGTTGCTTTAGTTTATTATGTTCTGATACTTGATAATCATCTTATGGGCAGCGCTTTCGGGAAATTATTGCAACTTCGGTGTGTTTGAACTCTATGGCGATCCAGCTCTTGCGGATGCACTTGATATTGCATTGAAGATGACCTTATCAATACCCTTGGCAGATATATTAACATATCGCAAGGTATGTGTGGCACTGCATTTTTTTTTATCGTCCAGATGCTTTCAGTAATCAATTTTAGTGATTCAAACGCATCGAATTTTTTTGGCTTTCACTCTTGATATTTTTTGCATTACCTTTTCAGTGAACTGTAAACTCAAATCTTATCGTAATTTTTTCATCTTTCAGCTTACAAAGGCATACTTTGGATTCGTCGAGGTCTTGTGTGGCAGTTATATTACCTTTATATTGCAACTGGATACTGCCACTTTTATGCATCTCGTAGGTTCCCTTGAATCTGGACTCAAGGGGTTGGACACAAGTATTTCATCACAGGTGAGAAATGTGTGAAAAAAAATGTTAAGACCCGTTTATCATGTTGCACAATGTCTCTTCTTAAGCACTGATATATATATATCATCGTTTCAGTGTGCAATAGCTGTAGACAACCTTGCTACATATTATTTCAACAACATCACAATGGGTGAGGCACCAAATTCTCCCGCTGCTATTCGTTTTGCACAGCACATTGCAGACTGCCCTAGTTTGTTTCCCGAGGTAACTCCTCTTATCTCTCTTTAGCATAGATGCAACACGTTTAATACACTTTTTGTCTAAACGGGGTTTCTATTACAAGCAGATATTGAAGACGCTCTTTGAAATAGTTTTGTTAGAGGATTGTGGCAATCAATGGAGTCTCAGCAGGCCGATACTAAGCTTGATTCTTATAAATGAGCAGGTATGTGTAATTTGTATTTTTCCGAAGTGAGCCTTTGTTCATTTGTCTAACTCATTACAACTGCTGTCTCACCAGATCTTCTCTGATCTGAAAGCTAAGATCCTCTCCTCACAGGTGATGATCCAAAACTCTCTATTATTTACCATTTTTACCCAAGTATTGTCGAAATCTTGAGCCATTATTTTTAATGGTGCAGCCAGTGGATCAACACCAGCGACTCTCTGCTTGCTTTGACAGTCTTATGACAGACATATCGCGGGGATTGGATCCGAAGAACAGAGACATGTTCACTCAGAACTTGAATCGTTTCAGACTTGAGTTCCGCGTTAAATAGAATCAGTCAGACAAAAACAGTCCCTGAGCCGCGGTCTACTTTACATTAGGGGTCTTATCAGAAAGACCCACATAACATAGTGAATCAAAAGTTCTCAAGGAGCAAAAGAATGGGGAAAACAAAAACAGAATAACTCTCTAGATTTTTTGGTGCTGTACATATAGCTTATAACTTTTGGTCGTGGTTCAGTGTTGGGGTTTATTTTGTCTCGTCTCCTACCCAAAATACTAGCTCGATAAAAAAAAAAGTATGACAAGGGTATCCTTTTGGCAAATGTTGCGTGCAATTAGGCTCATTTTCTTTGTGTTTGTTTGTGATGGTAAAACAAACCAGAAAGAAAATGCAGATTTGAACTGACGGGTTCGATGGTTTTGCTAGTTCTTGTTTAGCTTTGATCGTCTGTATTTTCGTATGACGAATTACCAAAAAGAAAATATTAAGCAAACAGGATTAAGTGTTTATTTATCTGTCTTTCTTGTCAACTATCAAAGCATATATTGTTCTTCATCGAATACAGCATAACATGCGTACACAGTTTATTATATGGCTACGGCCTTCCACGAGACCCGGCATCGAACTTGGGACCTCTGGCATCCGAAGCTGATGGTATATAACTAGTAATCACTGTAATTAAACTGGAGGTCCAAGTAATTTTTTTTTATATTATAAATACAACTACTAATATCTACGAAGAAAATTTAGTTTGGTTGTTGTTACTTGCAGGGGTTACCTGGTGAATCTCTTATTACCTGATAATTTTAAGGAAAATTTATTTATAAGCTAGGGTTTTCGATTTTTGTCACCTCCAACAACTAATGATCAGGAAATTAGTGGGTTGTTGAGAGAAGATTTTATTAATGAAAAAAAATTCCTTGTAGATATTACTAGTATATAACTAATGATTAGGCAATTAGTGGGCTACGAGAAAAATTTATTAAGTTTAAGGAAAATTTATTCTTATTATAAATACAACTAGTAAACAACCCACTAATTGCCTGATCAGCAACCCACTTATTGCATGATCAACTCTTAATATCTAAGAGGAAATTTTGTTTTTTTTATTATAAATACAACTATTCAGTTTCATTTTAATTGTCGTTTTAGGTTTATGCACACATATTAAAAAAATATTTAAATTTTTGCATATTTTCAAAATAAAAACATCATTACCTATACACCTAATCATATGAGTATTGTTAATAAATTTTAAAACGAATTTGAAACAAAATTTCACTACAAGAAAACACATGCTTAACGACGAAAATTAACGAGGAAAAACAATCCTCGTAAATTTGCGTCGAGTTTACGACGAATTTACGTGAAAAACTTAAGTCATCGTTATTTCCTCGTAACATAACGACAAAACTGTTTCGTCGTAAAGTGGATGTAATTTTACGAGTATTTTACGAGGAAAAACTATTTCCTCGTAAATACGACGTAAACTTTGCGTG
>NC_027756.1:52515683-52533882 GCF_000695525.1 Brassica oleracea var. oleracea | reverse complement strand
GAGGAATTATTTACGAGGAAATAACGAGGAAATGTTTACGACCATTTTACGAGGAAATCATTTCGTGGTTGTTACGTGTATTTTGCGAGGAAAATCTTTCAAGGTATTTACGTGTAGATTACGAGGAACTGTTTTCGAGTTATTTACGAGGAATTGTAGCGACGCCCTTACGAGGAATTGTAGCGACATCTTTACGACGAATCGTTCTACTTCGTCTTTACGACGAAATATATTCCTCGCTAAGTTACGACGAATTAGCGAGGAAATATGTGTTACGACGGACGTGTAACGAGCAAACGCGTTTCCTCGCTAATTCGTCGTAAAGCCTCTTTTACGACGAAATAACAAGGAAAATCGCCCTCGTTAAGATTATGTTTTCTTGTAGTGTTTTATTCAACAACGATAATTAAACTGAAACAAAGGGAGTAGTAAACTGGTTTTTAATGAAAACTCACTAATTACCTGATCACTGATTAGACGTTGTTTCACGTGACAAGAACCCAAAACCTTAGCTTATAATAGTTTTTCTAAAACTAAAATGTTCATCAGATTCCTAGCATTTCCAACATGTTCAGCATCTCAACCAATGACGGAGCTAGGGTTGCATTTTATAGGGTCATAATGGATTTATTTTAGGTAAAAAAAGATATATGTGAAGTTTGAACTCAAAACATAGGAGTCAACCAAATATTTTTAACCAGTTTGCCACAATAACAACAATATATTTCAGTGTACAACTTATATTTTATCAATTTCATAGGGGTCAGTTGACCCCCTCTCCCTCAGATGGCTCTGCCACTGATCTCAACTAATAAAGTAACTAATAATGGTTTTAGTCTGTTGTTAAAATTAAAATTTAACTACCTAAGACAAAATATAAGAAAATAATAATAATAATAATCTGCAATTTAGAAAATTGAATTTTGCCGGCCAGAGATGCTCCCTGAACCTATTTTTTTACTCGAGCTTAGCTGTAAAAGCTCTTAATTAATCTTGTACTATTTTTTATCAACCCTAGTATTCCTTCCGTTTTAGGTTTATGCACACTGATTAAGAAAACATTTAATTTTACTTATTTTTGAAATAAAATCATCATTACCTGTAAACCTAACCATATTTATTTCAATAAAAAAATTAGAGAATATTGTTAATAGATTTTGCATTAAAAATATAAAACATACGGTTATCTTACAAGGACAATTAGATTGAAACAAAGGAAATACTATTTAAAACTGATCAGTTTACAGCATTTGGAGCCAACATATTTTTGTGTGACAACAACCAAAGAAAGAAAGAAAAAGACATACATATTATTGCAACAAAGCATATAATTAATGGCTGACAAGGAGCTTAATATGAACGTGAGAGACGACAACGTAAGTGAAGAAACTGATCTCTTCACTTCCTACATACGAAGATTCACTAGTTAAGCTCTGCAAGTACCAAGGATGTTGGTATTACTACAACACTCTCCAAGCTGTCATCAACTTCCAGAATAATTTTCAGCCGCAAGACACTGACATTATCTGCATATAAATCTTAAATGTAAAAAAAAAATTTTGCCCTAGGACTCTTAACAATGTTGAGTCGGCCCTGTTGATAACTTGAGCGGTTTGGAGGTCAACAGAACAGGGAAAACGCTGACGAACGTCGATCACAATAGCTTTTTCCGCAAAGGAGAAGTTGGTGGCTGGAAAAATTATCTAACTCCCGAAATGGAGAACAAAATCGACATGATCATTGATGAGGAACTAAAAGGCTCGGGTTTGACTTTCTAGACTTGTTTTACTTTTTCATGTTTGTTTGTACCTTTTATTTTTTTTCAATGCGTTGTATAGGCATGGGCATTCGGGGTCCCAATCGGGTTTCGATTTTTCGGGTTTATCAAAATCAGTCCCATTCGGATTATATGAAAGTTCGGTTCGGGACCGGTTCGGGTCGGGGTTAGTAAATCTTCAAAGAACCGGCAACCCAATATACTTTCGGGTTCGGGTCCCAATCGGTTTTTCGGTTTAAAAGTACCTGATTCTTACCTATTTTATAACCAAAACATGAGTAAAATCGGTTTTTCAGTTTTAAAATATCTGATTTGTACCTATTTTGTAACCAAAACTGAAGTAAAATCGATTCAAAAATAAGGAACATCAACCGTGATCATTTATAATCAAACGAAAAGTAAACATATTTACTGATAAAAAGAAAACCAAATAAATAAAAGCATAAAACGAAAACAAGTTCTCATAAAATGAGAAACATTGTTTAACAAAAACAAAATCTAAATACTTCAAGATTCAACGGCCATCTTCAACCATCAACCTTCATGTAATAGAACCACCAACCTTCATGTAATAGATAAGTATTTTAGATGTTCAATATTTCTTAGTGTATTTTGGATACATATTAGGAATTGCGATCATGTTTGGTTCAAGATCTTTTCGAGGTTTTGAATGTTTCGGGTTCTATCGGATATCCATTTAGATTCAGGTTCGGTTCGGATAATACCCATAACCCGAAATACCACAAAACAAGATCCATTCGGTATTTACATCAGGTTCAGATCGGTTTAGATTCATTTTTATCGGATCGGATTCGGTTCGGGTTGGGTTTTCGGGTTTGGTTTATTTGCCCAGCCCTAGCGTTGTAATAAGATTTTCCTTCTGCCATGTATCTTACATTCTCTACTTTGAATTTGAACGGTGGTAAAATGAATGAAGAAAAACATTAAATATTTTTTATCATTCCTAAAAAATTATACCATTTAAGAAGAAATTTTTTTTTCTTTACCATTTATGACTAATAATTTTTCTTCGGTCCCTAGTGTTATTTGTATGGCCAAGGGTCAGACCCTTTGATTTCACACATCTTTTAAATTTTAAATGCAAACCGAAATTTTTTTATTTGTTGTCTCTCTTCTTTTAGAACCTCGTGTGTTTCTTTGTCCTATTTTTTTCTTCGTTTTTATTTTTTAATTGGGTTAGCTAAACAACTAAATAGATTTTTTCAGACTAATTTTATCTTTAATTAAACATCTTCAGTGATGTATCATATAAAAGAAATGAAATGCAAAGTTATTAAAACAATAGCAACAAGAGTTCCGGGGAATTAGAAAGTAGCACCAAATGAGAGATTGTGAGAAAGAAACAAATCAGAGACGTCTTCCCCTTCTACCACCCTTTCTACGGGTGCTATCAGTTGGAATTGGAGTCACATCCTCTGCAACACATTGGAATAAGTTATTTATTTATTTTTTAATAATTGTCATTACAACGAGAGAGAGAGATAAATGTTTACCAATGCGACCAATCTTCATGCCAGAACGAGCAAGAGCTCGTAGAGCAGACTGAGCCCCAGGACCTGGAGTCTTGGTCTTGTTCCCTCCAGTGGCACGGAGCTTCACATGCATAGCTGTAATGCCAAGCTCCTGAGGTAAATCACAATTGTAACCACGGTTCAAAAAAAAAGTCTCAAAAACAGCTCTAAATATATATAATATAATAGATATAATAAAACCTTGCATCTTTGAGCAACATCTTGAGCAGCAAGCATAGCAGCATAAGGAGAGGACTCATCACGATCAGCCTTCACTTTCATTCCACCTGCAACCAATTTTCACACTCATCACCCCGAGAAATACAACTCTAACCCTAAAGCATCATCTAATAACAAATCCATCTAAGTAAATTTGTAAGACCTTTTTGCAAAATATTAACATATAAAAAGGATAGGGGACTTTACCAGTGATACGAACGAGAGTTTCCCTTCCAGACAGATCAGTCACATGCTGCAAAAAAATTGTAATAAAGATTTTAACGTAAATGAGAGTATTCAAGAAAAAAGAAAAAAAAAAAGACAAAGAGAAACTTACAATGAATGTGTCATTGAAGGAAGCAAAGATATGAACAACTCCAAAAACCTGCTCACCATCGCGGACAGCTGGGCCTAGAGTCACAGTTTCCTCCTTGGGCTCTCTTGTCTTTCTCCTCGACTATATATACATATAAGCACATACAGAGTGAGAGAGAGAGAGAGAGAGAGAGAGAGAGAGAGAGAGAGAGACAGAGCACACCCAGTTACTACTATCTACAAGAAAAGTATCCATGGAGTAGAAGATAGGTTTAGAGAAACTGGTTTACCATAGCTGCAGATGGTTAAGGTTTAGTGGAATATCACCGGCGACGAACTACTTTAATAAAAATAGGGTTTAGTAATTGACTTAAAGACCCCTGGATAACGTAAAATTCCATAACGAACAAAAAGGGTGACAGCTGTGGGAATTGAACGCACGCCCTTGCGGACCAGAGCCTAAATCTGGCGCCTTAGACCACTCGGCCAAACTGTCTTGTTGTTCCAGTAGCTAACTTAATTTATACTCAATTTATACAACAATAAATCGGAAAGTAAATATTCCATACATCCAAGTGGCATCACATGAACAAAGACTGAAGCTCAGCTGAGATTGTATAAAAGCTACCGAGTTTTGGTATAATTTAGTTGATTTATAATGTAGTTATCATGAAATCTTGATTTAAAAGAAGAAACCTCAGTTTTAAATATTTGTATGTGATTAAGAGACTTCAGCATACAATATATCTTTACAAGTGGAAGGAAACGAGGCAAGTTTATAACTAAAAGTTGGAGTTCACCAAAACACCAGAAATTGTTAGAAAACCAAAACACACACAAAAACAAGTCTTTTTTTTATTCAAGCAGAAGAAGCAGCTTCAAGTTTGGGAAGAAGAGCTCTCCAAGCATCAGCGATACCGTTTGCTAAGCGGGCTTGTCCTTTGGCAAACTGATGGAACGCTACTCCCATCTCTTCCGTCTTCTGTTCTTGGAACCTCACTATCTCCTCATTCATCCTCTTCACTATCCTCTCAAATCTTATCGTTGCTTCCTCGCTCTCTGCTTTCATCTGCATTATTATTATTATCGAGTTAACGCACCAAAAAGATGTCTTCAAGAGAAAGATTAAGTTGGAGTTGTTACCTCTCTGTATTCGATCTCAGCTTCTCCTACTTTGTCAGAGCGTGTGAGCATGAGTTTGTCACTGCAATAACAACAGAGAAAATTTAATAGAATGTTCCAATAGTAGAGAACAGACACGAGAGAGAGAAGCCATCATCATACAGGTTTATTTCCTTTAACTTTGTTGTTTCGGCCAATTCACAATGTTGCTTGAATGCAGTGGCTCGTTCTGCTATGGTTGCCTGGTTAAACACAAAACAGAAACAAGAGGGTCGAGTTTTATGTGTAGTGTCCAAAACTAGTAAAACGCAGCAGGCAAGAGAATCCAATCCCAAAGGCGAAGGCTGGAGAACTCACCTTAATCGACTGCACATAACGAACATAGTCCTTCAAGGGTTCCTCGAAGTTCATCAGGACTTGTTGAGCCTACAAATAGTGTACGGGTAGATCTATAAAAGCATACAACAGAAGTAGGATAATAGCATATATGCAAATGTGGCAATACACATACCTCTTTCTGGAGCTTAATCGATACCAGTTCGGATTTGGTGCCAAGATCGGAAAATAATTTTCCTGTAGGTTCACCCTCGCAAGCCCCAAGAAGCTTTACAGCCTTGCCAAAATCCAACAGTGACTGGCCCAACTCTGCCATCAGGTTAAAAAAAAAAAGAAAAATCAAATTTGAAGATCCATCACAGAGATTAGCAAAGGAAAGAATGGAATGTGTGAGAGAGACGTTATAGATGGACTTGTGATGTATTTTTACTACCTCTATGCCTCTTGACGAGGCGATACGCATGCTTTTGAGCCTCGGCTAAGTGGTTCTCAAGCTCGAAAATGTAGTGTTTAAGCTTCTCATATTCAGGAGTAGTTTCTTCCACAGGTTTTTCTTTTCCGAGGACAGCATCGCTAACTTTTGATTGCACATCCTGTAAGATAATAGAGCACCCCTAAAGTTAACAAAGGGCATGAAACATAGCGAGAAGAATGAAAGGAACTCAAAAATAAATTCCACATTTACTAAGTCTTTATTTTGCGTTTGGATTTCAATCTTATATTTAAGTAAACCATAATGGCGGCTTGTAACTCTTATAGTTATAACAATGTGAAGAATTACTGGCAAGAAATGCTAATTTCATAATAAACGTCCTAGTAGTTAAGTAACCAAAATGGAAGCTTTCAACTCTCACAGATAACTTAACTTACAGGCAAGAAATGACAGAGAACAATGCCATATTAAGTGAGTCCAGTATTGGCTCCACAAGCTAAAATTTAGATTGAACTTCCTAATAGCATCCCAACATGTATATGCTGCTGGGTCTTGTATGATGTTGAAAACAGTTTTAACATGGTCAGGAAAAAGGAATGCTTACCCTGAACATTTGCATAAAATCTGCAGGCTTCTTATTGAATATACCAGTTTCCTGAAACCTGAATCTTTCCATTGTCTGAAAAGAAAGGTAAACTGTCAAATCCTAAGAAAAAAAAAACCTTCCAAAAATAAAAAGTACAGTCCCTCAGGGACGCAGTACATGCAATTTATTAGCATTCTTAAGTGAAAAAACCACAAAAATCGCCAGAAATGTAGAGACAAGGTCGCTTACCTCTTCATCAGCTTGCAAAAAGGTCCTGAGATCCTCACTCTGCTGAAGCTCAGGGTGTGACGCTATCCGATTAACAAATATATCCAACGCTGCTCGCCTCATTTCAATAAATTCAGCACTAAAGCGGAATTTCTCTGCCAAAAAAAAGTAGTATTAAGTTAATACTATTAACAACCATATTGTTGACTCCACCCACTGTACTAAAGATCTAACAGAGCTTGAGCGCCAAGAGAAAAAAAAACTACATTCATGATGGTAATCAGAAACTTCTTAACTGATAACCAACCTAAAGCTAATTGAACAAAGGAAACCCAGATGACAAATTCTCCATACAATACTCTCTGAAACCCATCAATCAATTTCACAGATACAGACATGTATATACATCATCAACAAAGCATCTCTTAAACTACATTCACGATGGTAATCAGAAACCTCTTAACTGATAACTAACCAAAAGCTAATTGAGCAAAGGAAACCAAGATAACAAATTCTCCATACAATACTCTCTCAAAACCATCAATCAACTTTACAGATAGAGAAACATATCTCTTTTGAGTCAAAATAGATAATGTGTTCTAAGTAGAGAAAGGTTAGCTACTTTACCAACAGCACTCTTCTCAGGGAGAGGAGGAACGAAAACGCCCTTGTACTTCTCGAAAAGCCGATCCCTCAACCACACAAAATCACTGTACCGTCTGATAACAATCTTCTCCGGCCCTTGATACTCCGGCAAGTTCGTCTGCCTCAAAATTAATACAATTCGTCACAAATTCGAGCTTCTTTATCATCCAATTAGATAGAATCGCGACAACAAGGAAACCCTAGACTAAGAATCAGGGTTGAATAAGACCTTGGTGATGACTCGGTAAGAGATGTAAGCTTGAACGCCATTGCCTAATTTGACGGGATCGGTGACGGAAGCTGACAAATAGGGCTGAGACGACGGAGATCTGGGGCTCTGCATCACGTTCCTCGCTTGCTCTGTGCTGCTCTCCATCAACCAACAACCAACGACCCGATAGCTCGATAAAACCCGGTTTAGTCAATGTTCTCTCCTTTAGAGTGGCTTGGTTTAGTAATTTTTACTCGCAATAGTTTATTCACGTGTTTGTGTTTGGTTTAACTTTCGGTGCACAAGCAAGAAAGCTTTCGTTCAATTAGAGGTCATCAGACTTTTATCTTTTTTTTTTTCCATCAAATTTTGTTTTAACAAAAAGAACGGGTCAAGCCCAGCAGCCGAAGTCCAAGTTCATGATGAACCATACAAAAAGCCCACAATACTAACGGGCTACAAACAAACAATGGTCGAAGCCCAAATAAGCTAAACACGCCCGAGGCCCAAAACTCAAATCCAGCACCGACAGGCTCGTGTACGCGTGCGTCGAGGAGGCTGGAACGAGACACGTGTGGAGATCTTGACCGCCAATGCGCCACGCGTCGCTCCGCCTCACCAAGCCGCCGTACCCAATCATCGAAACCCTCGTTTCGCCGGAGCTCATAATCCCTTCAAGCCTCCACCGAAACCAAATATCTTCTTCACATTCCTGAAACCTTGTCGAAGAGCTTCATCCCTCTATAAAGATCTCATCCGACGGCGAAGCTTCATACCGTTAGAGATCAATGGCCGAGAACCTCTCTCGTACCATGACCATAACCCATACTCGAGCAAACAGACAACACCGAGAACCTGAAGCCGGCGACGTAAGACTAACGGAGCCTTCACCTCCCGGAAGCTTGAGCCGACGACGGCGAAGTTGAAGGAACTTCCGCCTCTCAGCGATTAAAACCGGCGGCGGCAGAGCTATCGTAGCCTCCACCTCTCAGAAACTCAAAACACGATCGTCTTCACCTCTCCAATCTTTCCAACCTCCACGTCTCCACTCCAGGTACAGGAACGCCACATGTGATGGCTGGCCAGAGCTCAGGCAAGGCGGATGCTGTAGGAACCGAGGATGAGACACAAGCGGATACTTTCAGCTTAAGGACGATGGTCTCCGGCGACGGCACGCACGCTCACGCGCCGGCCATACGCCGGAGATCTACTTTCTCTCTCTCTTCTCTCCCTTTCTCTCTCCACAGAAAGTGGCCCCTTCCCTTTCCCTTTCTCTATCAGACTTTTATCTTTAAACCGAACTAGAGTTTTTGACCCGATTTTAATTTTTACTTAAACAAATATTGTTTATCGGCAATTTTAAATGCATAGTTTATTTAGATATTTTTGGATTCTTACAAACTTACATGGACCGAAAGTATCCGACTCAAACCACGTCCAAAAATTTATACTATACGAATGAAGTTTAATTTTAAAACCTAAAAAATATTATATCCAAAAAAGTCGATTTGAACTTGAATGTCCATGTATAATTGATTATGTAAAATATAAAAAGTTTTTTGTTAACCGGTTTGAATTTTTGTCACGAATAAAGCAATTTAATTTAAACATATAAAATTACTATCGTTATTTAACACATAAAATAAAAGATATCGAATTATTATATTCAATATAATTAATGAAAAGGTTAGGAAGAGTGAACAAAAGAAAATGCAATAAAACACTTTAAAATATGTAAGTTCTGTTTTTACTTTGTAATAAATGATGTTGAATTAATTAGAAAATATAATAAATGGAGTGTTTAGAATTAGTTTTAGGAAAAAAGTATGTTAAAAATCACTTAAAAATAGACAAGTATTATTTTGAACTTCAGTTTTAATAATTAGAATTACTCCAGAATTTTTTTAAAAATAAATTAAAACTTATAAAATGAAATCATTAATTAGGTTAATATACTATATAATAACACTGGGAAATGAAAAATAAAAAATAAATCATCAAATATGTATAAATGGATTACATATAGAGAATGCCTTTTTAGAATAGTTTTCATTAGAAGTTTATGATATGTTTCAGCAATATGTGTGGATTTTGATTACCTTACAACAAATGTTAAATATATACTAATTTAAATTAGGAACAGTCTCTCTCTAGGTTCTTCTAAAATTAAAACAGCTTTTGGTGGCCGGCGTGCACTCTTGCCGTCGGTCGACACCCTCTTTTGTTTATTTTGTTTTTCTGATGCATTCTACAGATCCATATTTCTTCGGGTTAGCCGAAATCTTCTTCCGTTGCGGATCTTACGTCTTCGCTAGACGATGTTTTGTTGTGTTTCCTTGTTCTTCTTTGAAGCTGAACCTCAATCAAATTCTTTTATCTTCGATGAAGAACATTCTACTTTCCACTGGTTTTAATTGAATCCCGATGGCCAATGAATCGGAATTTCTTTTCTTACCGTTTCACTTTAATCAATTTACAAAGAGAATCAGTCTTTTTGTCGATTTAGCCATATATGGCGTTTAGAAAAGCATCACTATCTGGAATTGATTGGGTTTGATGGATTTTTGGAGTCACTTCGAAGGAGATCAAGAAGAGTTGGCGCTTATAGCGGTCCAACGAATGTTCTTTCTTCAAGTTGACTAAAGCTTCTTTGGTCCTAATCAACGGTGAAAGAGGGCATCTCTGATTAGGAGGTCGCGGTTGTAGTGGAAAGTATCTTCAGATCGGGAAGAACGGGGCACCGGAACTGAGTATGGATCGTCACAAAAGTACATCAAGACAGAGGAGCACTGCTACGGCGGACCAGTGGCGGAGCGGCGCCGACAATTTCATCTCGCGCATGGAAGCCATGTGTCCACTTCGTGTTACTAAGAGGCCGAAAAATTAATCATGTTTCTTGAATAGTGTCGGTTCATGCTTTTGGGTTTAATGTTGTAAATTTATGTTTTTGTTTATGGGTCTTAATGTTCTAAGCCCGCCTGGGGTAAACAAACCTTTTAGGCTGTTTTAATGAAATTGGATTGACAAAAAAAAAAAAAAATTAGGAACAAAGAAGTAGCAATAATCCACGCATCTGATTTGTCGTCGTCACCAGTCAGCATGCCATGATGCAAGCAAACACAATCAAATATCAGAAAGCTTTATATGTATTAGTTAGTCATAGATAGCAATAGAAGAAGTTTCCAAGGACGAGTGCTGCAATGCAATGCAACAAACGTCATAGTAAACAATACAAGAGATTCATTACTAGTTTTTGAACGTCATATGAAGTAAGCTCAGTTTTCAAATTTTCCCCGATTTTGGTCACATTTTCACATATTATCAAATCCAAAATTTCCAGTGAAGTAGCCGTAAACATCGACACTTACATGATTTTATCTTAGTATTTAGAAATAAAAGATTTGGGAATCCATGGTGCGACTTTCCCTTTTCGTTTTATTTTGTTTGTTCTTGTCTTGTGAATAAAAGTTTGCAGATTTCGAACTCGGCAAAACAATAGATATAAAAGTGAATAGAATCAAGCAGCCAGGTTACAGAAGAAGATCTAACAATGTAACGAAAACTACTAAATGTATACTCTAACAATGAGATAAGAATGTAACGAAAACTATTAAATGTAATCTCTAACAACATCAATAATCGTACTGGTCTACTCCGGGTTTCAACCATCTAAGTTATTCAACGAAAGAATCTTCAGCTCCTGAGAGTCGAGCTGACTACAAAAAATACTATACATGTTATAACATATCACCGATAATGTAACGAATAATCTTTGATGCTTTCAGACCAATCTACACAACTCGCCAACATAAATTCCCCAACTAAACGATGATGCTAAGAAGTTTAAACTTTGTCTAGAAAATAATTTCTTTGTTACAAAAAAAAGGTGAGTTAATTCGTTGACAAAGTTTAAAGTTCTTAGAATCATCCTTTAGCCCCTTATGGAATCGCAACAGAGAGATCACTAAAAAAAACAAATCAATTGATAAAACTATGGTGGAATCAGAATATCAATAAGCAAAATTTGGTACATTTTTCCAAAACATTTAATGTCTTGATTCACGTTTTATTTGTTCCTCATTTTCCACCCTTTTCCAAAAAAAAAAAAAAAAAAACAATTTAACAAATAAAAATATGTATTCAACCAGATTATAAAGCACGAGATACTGTAAACTCGAATTAGGATCTGAAAATCCCCTAACGCTAACATCTCTAGCAGATAAAAATATTAAATTTATATCCGAAGAGAGTAGAGAAAAGGTGACTACAGATCCTAATGACGAAAACGGCCTCGTGCCGAGAAAAAAAAATCAGGAAGAAAAAAGGCGGATGAGTTGCTTAGGAGAACCCTAAAGAACAAACCCTATGGTTTTTTTCAATATAGCGCAGCTATGACTCGACACGCTTCCATTGAGCTTTTTTGGAAGGCGATCTTAAGGGCTGCGCGCTTAACAAATGAGAAGAACATCGTTCTAAAAAATACACCCTAATTCGCTACGAATACACCATAGGAATTCAGACAAGAGCAGCGAGTAAGCTTTATATATGGGAGACATGTTCTGCCCTAATCCAGCCTCCTACGTGGCTTTTGAATATTGAACTTAAGGCCCATCGTAAGCCCATGTTCTATTAAGCCCATATAACATGATCGTCACAAAGATACTACTGGAAATGTCACACAAGTAAAGTGTCTCGTGTCAAAACATTTCGATGGAATGATTTAGGAAAATATGTTAGTACTGTTATAAAAACAAATCTAACAAGGATATATATGCGTTAGATAGGTTAGTATAATAACTGGATTTTGTCACTAATATCTGTTACATGTCAACATAATTAGATGGGAATGGATTAAAAAGTAACGGATTTTTGTTAATGCAGTATTTATAGTTTATAGTTTTATACCAACATTACGTTTTGACTTTACCATTATTATAAAACAAATTATCTAACAAGGATATGTGAGTTACAGCATTGTATACAAATATTTACTTCACAAAACAGCTGTGATGCAACTTCAAACGAATATTCAGTTATGTTATACATTCCAAAAATATAATGTTCGACAGTTATCAAAGATCACACTCCTCTTCACCTTCCCTATATACATCTCTCGTCTCATCCATCACAAACACACAAAAGAAAACAAATTGTAAGTCGACATGAGTTCCCTCCAAGACGCGAAAAATGGGGCGGTGTTAGAGACGCAGTCGTCGTCTTCCACGGTGGTGGTACATTCTGGTGAACCATCACCGCTTAGAAAAATCATATCCGTATCTTCTATCGCCGCCGGTGTACAGTTCGGGTGGGCTCTACAGCTATCTCTCCTGACTCCATACGTTCAGCTTCTCGGAATCCCACACAAGTGGTCCTCCCTCATCTGGCTATGTGGTCCCATCTCCGGCATGCTCGTACAACCAACAGTCGGTTACTACAGCGACCGATGCACCTCAAGATTCGGTCGTCGCCGTCCCTTTATCGCTTCCGGAGCCATCCTCGTCGCCGTCGCTGGTTTACTCATCGGGTACGCCGCTGATCTCGGCAAGCTAGCTGGAGACAAACTCGACGAGACTGTGAAGGTACATATTATTCGAAAAACAGTTACATTCTTTGCAACAATATTTTTTTTTATTTGAACAAATTTAACGTGTGTTAAAAAAAAAAGGTACGTGCCATATGGTTCTTCGCTCTTGGTTTCTGGATCCTGGACGTAGCCAACAACACTCTCCAAGGACCTTGCCGCGCGTTCCTTGCAGATTTAGCCGCGGGGGACGCGAGGAAAACGCGGACCGCAAACGCGTTTTTCTCGTTCTTCATGGCTGTCGGAAACATTTTGGGGTACGCGGCGGGGTCGTACACCAACCTCCACAAGATGTTTCCGTTCACGATGACTAAAGCGTGCGATGTATACTGCGCGAATCTCAAGAGCTGTTTCTTCCTCTCCATCATTCTCCTCCTGGTCCTCACCGTTGTGTCGCTCTACTACGTCAAAGACAAGCAATGGGAGAAAGAAGACACAGACGTGAAAACTCCGTTCTTCGGAGAGATCCTTGGAGCCTTCAAGGTGATGGAGCGTCCCATGTGGATGTTAATAATAGTCACGGCGTTAAACTGGATCGCTTGGTTCCCTTTTCTTTTGTTCGATACTGACTGGATGGGTCGTGAGGTGTACGGTGGAGACTCGGGAGGAAACGAAATTTCGAAGAAGCTTTATAACCAAGGAGTACACGTTGGTGCGTTGGGACTGATGTTAAACGCGATCGTTCTTGGGTTCATGTCGCTTGGTGTTGAATGGATTAGTAGGAAAATGGGCGGAGCTAAACGGCTATGGGGAGTTGTGAACTTTATCCTAGCAGTGTGTTTGGGCATGACGGTTTTGGTTACAAAGTTGGCGGATGATCACCGGAAAACCGCCGGTGAATTCGCCGGTCCGACCGGTGGCGTTAGAGCTGGGGCATTGACTCTCTTTGCTCTTCTTGGTATTCCACTAGCTGTAAGTCTCCAACTTGTCTTTTTCCCATTCTCTTGTTACAATCGTTAATTATTCCGTCAGTCATATTAACCCATTTTGCTGGTATTATTATTATAGGTCACTTTCAGTATCCCCTTCGCACTAGCTTCCATAATATCAAGTAGCTCTGGCGCCGGCCAAGGTATTGTTTTTTCTTCTTTTCATCTAAATTTACATTATTAAGTAAAACGTATGATTTTATTCATTTTTTTATAACATAAATATTAAGATATTATCAAATTAAAAAAGGGTGTCGCTTTTCTCTAACATAGCAAACTCTACGTACAGGACTTTCATTGGGAGTTCTAAATTTGGCAATCGTGATACCACAAATGGTGGTGTCACTTGGATCTGGACCGTTCGATTCGTGGTTTGGAGGTGGAAACCTACCAGGATTTGTGTTTGGAGCTATTGCAGCGGCACTCAGTGGCGTAGTCGCATTTACCGTTCTGCCTTAGTTTTCTTTTACGTTTGTATATGTATGTTTTATCAATGCCAGCTCTAATAATTTAATACCCCCTAGACCAAGCACAAAAATGTTGGCCATGTTTAAATGAATGTTTCTCTCTGTAAAAACTTCCTTGTGTTTATACATATAAATGTTATGAAATGTTATGATATCATCAGCTATTAATTGTTCATGTCACAAAAAAAAACTATTGATTTGTTGAAGTAGTAACAGTCCAGATTTATAGGAAAACGTTAGGTAAAATCATAATATAAACAAGGTTAAAGTTCAAAAAAAAAGAAACACAAGTTTAAGTGGTATATAAGATAAATAATACGACAATTCTCTCAAATATTTTAAGTTTTTGTCACAAAAATAGTCTTTATCAATAAAAAAAATGACCAAAATAGTCTCATTTTTATTTTGAGATTTTTAATTTTTAAATTTGAAACTCTTTCGCCAAAAATAGTTAAACTTAGGATAAAAATACATTTTTACCCTTTAATAAAACTTATTTTGATCATTTTTTTTTTTTTAAATTATTTTTATGACAAAAACTTAAAAAATAATATCCGAAGGAATTTCTCTAAATAATATATTAAATCACATAATATAACATTAACTTTATAAATAACAATTTATATATTCTTGAAACTAGTTTCAAAATTCGATAAACTCGATTCTTTTTGAATAAAAAACATTTCAAAACTCGACTCCATACAAAAATAAAACCACTCGGCGCCATTTTTCGGTTTAAATTGGTTTTCGGTTTATTCCGATTTCAATTAGTTCTCCTCATAATTCAATTTCGGTTCGTTGCCATATTCAATTTCCCAGAGAAGAAGAAGAAACTTCTTCAACCGTCATGCGACCAAAACCGTCACCGGAACTAGCCGTCACCGGTCCCTCCGAGAATCCCCAGGGAGGACTTTCCGGCGTAGTGAAGCGAGCTATTGTGATCGGGAACGGCTGCGCCGGCGCGGAGAATCAGTGCATCGGCCTTATTCGATCCTTAGGCCTTTTCGATCGCCACCTCTACTATGTAATCTCCATCCAGAAAACACTGTTCTTTCATCGTAGAATCGAAAGTTTGGCTCTTTATTCCATTTTTGAATGTTTATGAGTTTGTTTCTATTGTATAGAGTGTAGCTAGGCCAAGAGGAGGAATCTATAGGTGGCTTCATTGGCTTCCTATCTCTCTTTACAAAAAGCTTGGCCATTTCATCAGCTGTATATGTTCTGGATTCTCCATTAAAGCAAATGAATCGGGTTCCAGAAGATCTGGTACAATTCCAATGTGCCACTGCTATTTACACTTTGGAACATTGCTTAGTGAAATCAAAGACACAGCAAGTGATGTTTGGTAGTGATTTGTTTCTGAAAATGTCTTTAGGAATCAAGGATGTGTTTGAGGTGGCTGATGCGAAGCAGATTGCTGCCATGTCTCGTCGTACGTTTGACAAGTATATTAGCTTGGTTTTGCTCTTCAGAATTACAGTTTAATCTGCTCTCGAAAACAAGTTTTTTGCTTTGATCTTGAATCAGCTATGTCTGTCTATTTAAAGATTTTGTCTTATGATAGGAGTGGCCCTTTGTTAGTGGTGGCATCTGGTCGTGATACTATCTCTGTCGCAAGCTCCATAAGACGACTAGCTATGGATTATGTCTTTGTTGTTCAGGTTAAGTCTCTTCCTTTTAAAAAAACAATTTTTATGATGGTTTTTAGCAGATTTTCCCATGTGATTCTTGTTTTAACTTTGTCTTTGTGATGTGGTTGGATTAGCAAGCTGAGTTAGTTGTCCATTGTGCATTCAGGTGCAACATCCAAGGTCGCGTCTCGGGAGATTTGATCTAGTGATCACACCTCGTCATGATTACTTCTCTTTAACACCTGAAGGGAAGAAGCAAACTCCTTTCTTTCTCAGGCCATGGGTGACTCCACGTGAACCTCCAGGTAGAAATGTGGTACGTGTCATTTTCGATGTTCATTAAAAGGCGTTTTGATGACAACCAGTTGTTAACAAGCTTGAATTTATGGTATCCAGTTTCTCACTACTGGAGCTCTTCACAACGTTGACTCATCTACTCTGAGAAAGGCTGCTTTGGAATGGAAGGAAGAGTTTGCCTCGCTGTCAAAACCTTTGGTTGTAGTTAATATCGGAGGATCTACAAGTAATCACACGCATTGCCTGAACTTGAGTTGTCATTATAACTGTGATTAATTTAAACCTTTGTTAATTTTGTGTAGGGAACTGTTTGTATGGTGTTGATCTCGCTAAGCAGTTGTGTGGTATGCTTCAGAGTATCCTCTGGAGCTGTGGAAGCCTAAGAATATCTTTCTCAAGAAGAACACCTAAGAAGGTAAGTAGAACTCTCTCTAGAGAATATCACATTCATTTGGAGTGGATATGGTCATCATGTTTTCTCAATCTTTCTTCAGGTCAAAGAGATCATAATTAGAGAACTGAGGTCTAACACGAAAGTCTACATTTGGGATGGAAAAGGTGAAGATTTGTTGTTATTAACAGCTTATCAGTGTCAAAGTTTGATGCTTTCTCTTCTTCTTCCGTTTCTCAGAACCTAATCCGCATATGGGGCATCTAGCTTTAGCCGATGCTTTTATCATAACGGCTGACTCTATAAGTATGTTGAGCGAGGCATGTACTACGGGGTATGTTCAAGAGAACGACTACCTTTTTTTTTTTTCCCTCATTCTTTAGATGATACTGAAACTTCATTCTCGACGCAGGAAGCCAGTGTATGTTGTGGGTGCTGAACTGTGTACATGGAAATTTTCTGAATTTCAGAAGAGCCTTCATGAAAGAGGAGCTGTTCGATCTTTAACCGGCAAAGAAAATGTAATTCTAATAGTCTCTACTCCACATTTTGATAGCTTTAATCTGCGACATCCTTCTCTGTTTTTTGTTTTTTTTTTTGTGAATAGAATACTGACGTTAACTTCTACGTTGTATTGTCATATATGTCAAGATGGTTGAGAAGTGGAGTTACACTCCTCTTAACGATAATGCAGAGGCTGCAAAGCGTGTGATTCAAGATCTGGCTGAGCGTGGATGGAAAATTGAGTCATGAACAAGTTTTCCAGAGTAGTATCATATTAAGGTTGTGAATTAGCGCGATCTTTTTGAAGAGTAGATTATAAACTCAAGGTCATATTGTTAAGCTCATTGGTTGAACTAGTAGCGACAGGATTTTGTTAGTTCTTTTTTTGGAAAGATAATATAATAAAGAAGTTTTAAGTAGACGAGGAGATGGGAAGCACCACCAAACTGGTAAGGCGAAGCAAAGTTTTTTGGTGGCTTACAGCGACTAACCGATACGGCCTCTGGTAGCTAGAGGACGCTTGAGCCAGGGGAAGTAACTGCCACAGCGACTAACCGATACGGCATCTGTTTTTCTTGGTATGATGAAAGCAATTTTAGAGGTGTTGGGTTGTGTAGAGAGACACGAGCAAGCTTCGTTATTAACTTTTCACTTGCTCTTACTTCATTTGATCTTTGAATCTTTTGTTAGATTGTGTGGAATTAAAAGTAGTTATCATCTTCAACACTTCGGGAGACTCT
This sequence comes from Brassica oleracea var. oleracea, assembly GCF_000695525.1. NCBI lineage: Eukaryota > Viridiplantae > Streptophyta > Magnoliopsida > Brassicales > Brassicaceae > Brassica > Brassica oleracea. Next base: position 52,515,938 of record NC_027756.1, on the reverse strand, counting down.
GAATGGATGTAGCTTTCTCATGGGGTGTGTGTTCGTATATCCCGTTTTCATTACAGATGAAATTCACATATAATGCTTACGATTGTTTAAAATCGTTTTGAAAACAATTGTGGGATTCTTGTTTACAAAAAAAAAAAAACAATTGTGGGATTCTTACATTTGAAAATATATATATTTCGGGGGGGGCCTCCACGTCTAACGGATAAAGATCCTCGTATTGCCACGTCATCATCTCCTTCTCCCCCCCCCCCCCCC
>NC_027756.1:52486355-52515447 GCF_000695525.1 Brassica oleracea var. oleracea | reverse complement strand
CAAACATAAGCATCATCAATTCAAGCGAGCCCAGCGATATATCGTTTTGCCTCGTTTAATCTTCGTCATCCAGAGGATATTCGCAGCTGAATTGGCTTTTCTTGTGTAAGCTTTCATGGTAGATGGCCGTTAAGCTACAACGGCCGGGTCCTTTATCGTCAAGGTAACACCCGCTAACAGATTATCTCCTTCCGTAACAGGAACCTGGTAGTGTTTATCGCTGACTGGCGGCTTTGATCTTCTTGCATATTTTAGCCTAGTTCAGCTCTCGTTGCGTTTAAATTTAGTCATTTGTGTGCAAGTCAAGTGTTGGTGATAATTTCAAATTTTCAATAGGTACCGATTGATTAGGTCGCTTTTTGGTTATAAACATCAAAGTCTGGGCGCGCGCGCTACGTTAGAGCAACATATAGAAAAGAAGAGAAGTTTAGCTGAGCTTCATGTACAATATATGAATTGATGTGATCCTCTTTTGATTAGTTGCGTTTCTTATTCATCAATGTTGCCTTTGTAGCTCTTCAAACCCTTGTCTTTCGCGGATATCCATTGGAACCTTTGTTTCCTGCAGAAGACTGGTAGAGTTGGATTATATATATCAAACTGCTTGGAAAACTCAAGGACCTCTCTTCTTCATAGGAAACTGTTTGGAAACAAGAAGATAAGCTGCTATAAATCACGGAGGACTATGCAGCCTTTTCCTCTTGCATCTGCTGACGACGTTGTGGCTGTCAATGGGACTCCTCATAGCGATGATGTTGAGGAGATGGGGGCTAAACTCAGTGTTTCTATACAAGATGAGTACAACTGTGATGAACTGGTTCAGTCTTTGCATGATGCTGCCAAAACTTTTGAACTTGCTCTTTTAAAGAAGATTTCTTCTTCCAAGTTACCATGGTTCTCATCAGCCTGGCTGGGGGTCGACAGAAATGCATGGGTTAAGACATTTTCTTATCAGGTATGTACCCGTTTTAGTTCCACTTCGGTGCTACAGTATCTGGTTTGTTGTCACCCTCCTTGGTATCATGATAGGGCTGTATGCAACTGGATTTGAAAGTTATTTACTTTGTTTATATCAGGGCCAGATATTGTTATTTGGTGAAGAAGAAAGAAAATTCTTGTCCCATTGCGCGTTTAGCTTCCAAAAACTCATATTTTTTTTAGCTATAATAGCTAAACTCATCCTCTGTTCATCATTCTCAGGCTTCAGTGTATTCATTACTACAAGCTGCAATTGAGGTTTCATCTAGAGGAATCAACAGAGACGAAGATCTTAATGTCTTTGTGCAAAGGAGGTACTGCTTGACTCTCTTAATGCCTAAGAACTATGTTGTTGCCTTTTAAAAGAGGATGCAAAGAAAGTATGAGTTTGAGATTCTTATGGTGTTGATTTGATAATTAATTCCCTCACATAGTCGTCCAAAGAGTTTCCTTTCATCAACATTAAAATCTTTCCAAAGCTAGCAGTTACTGTTTAAATAATAATCCCATGTTGTTGTTGCTTATGGTTTTGATGTTTAAATAATCACATCGTGCAGTTTATCTCGCCAAGCTGCTCCTCTTGATAGTGTGATGCGGGATAAACTATCTTCCAGCCACCCGGAAGCCAATGAATGGTTTTGGTCTGACCAAGTTCCTTCTGCAGTGACATCTTGTGTGCATTGTTTTGAAAGGGACCAACGATTTGTTGCTGCTACTTCTGCGTATGTCATTTCTTTTGACTCTCTTCATATTAACAAGCTCTGTGAAACACTTGTTTGATAAGTTTTTGGAATATGACGATTATGTATGGTTGATTCCAGCTATGCCAAAGGAAAGTCCTCAGCTGCAAGCAATGAGATAGATGTGTCACTTCTCATGCTTGTGCTCAACTGCATAGCAGCAGTCACAAAACTCGGCCCAACAGAGCTTTTGTGCTTGCCCTTCTGCTCTATGATTCCAGATACTACAGGAAGATTGATGGACAAATTTGTTGACCTTGTTCCACTCCCTCAGGCCTATCGTTCAATGAAAAGCCTCGGTCTACGCAGAGAATTTCTTGTTCACTTTGGACCACGTGCAGCTGCGTGTAGAGTAGAAAGTGACTGCTCTACAGATGAGGTTGTCTTCTGGGTCGATCTCATACAAAACCAACTGCTTCGGGCTATTGATCGAGAGAAAATATGGTCGAGATTGGCAACATCTGAAAGTATCGAGGTAATGAATAGAGAGAGTTGCAGTGTACATATCTAAGCAGCATTTAAAATCTCTGTGAAGTGTACATAACGACTCAAAGTATGTTCACATGTTACTGTGGCCTTGCAGGTTCTGAAAAGAGATTTAGCTATTTTTGGATTCTTCATTGCTTTAGGAAGGAGCACCCAGACTTTTTTAGCTGCAAACGGTTCTGATTCTCTGGAGAATCCTGTAGAAGACCTTGTCAGGTGTTACTCATTGTTTATCTTCTATTTGCTTGTCATACTCTGCCGATCCGCCTTACCATTCGCTATTTTCTTTGTTAAAGGCACTTCATTGGGGGCAGTCTCCTGCAATATCCTCAACTTTCAGCTATTAGTTCATACCAGTTGTATGTTGAGGTAGGCATAAATCATACCTTCAATGGTGGAATTTTTTTTTTCATTTTAAGTTTTATGATGAATATTCATAGTGTAGGTTGTCTGTGAAGAACTAGAGTGGCTTCCTTTCTATCGAAATAAAAGGGAGCCGCAACCAGGCAAACAAGCACATGGGCATAAGAGCAAACCAGAAGGGCCACCTGATTATGATGCTCTTCCTCAAATATTTGATGTTTGCTCTTATTGGTTACAGAGCTTTATTAAATACAGCAAATGGCCAGAGAATCCTTCTAATGTCAAGGCAGCAAAGTTCTTATCCAAGGGGTATCCTTTTGTTTATCAAAATTTTGAATGGTTAACGAATAAATTGACGATCAACTGATTTTCATTTTTGATTTTTAGGCACAACAAGTTAATTCAGTGCAAGGAAGAACTGGGGAGATCAAGGTGTGTATCCATCATTGGAACTTTGCATGTTTGCATCCTTGTTATGGAGCATGCCTTTATAATTAACTATTAAGTAATTTGACAGTGTGCAATTGGATAATGTGTGATGCAGTTTGGCAGTAACAGAAGCAGGATTTGTTGACATGAATGCATTATCAACTGAAGATTCGAGCCCATTTGACAAGGTTGGTATACTATGTATTAGTCATGAAAATACACTATTGAATCCAGTTATTTGTTTAAAACTCTGGTGACTTCAAAAGTACTATAGCTACTAACAGCACTTATTTCTCTCAGGCTCTAGAGAGTGTAGATGAAGCTCTTGTGAGACTGGAAAGCTTGCTACAACAGTTGAATGCATCAAGCTCAGCCTCTGGTAAGGAAGAAATAAAAGCCGCTTGCTCTGACCTAGAGAAAATAAGGAAACTTAAGACAGAGGCTGAATTTTTGGAGGCGTCTTTCAGAGCCAAAGCAGCTTCCCTTCAAGAGGTGTTTACTTTTTATTTCAGAACTTTCCCTTGATGCAGTTATTATGATTGATATTTAAGTGCGGGTGGGCCTTGAGTTTTAGCCCTTCTTAGGAAGTGTGGTATCAGTCTTGGTGCCTATAATATGAAAACAAATATAGAAGAGTGCATTTCGTTATCTTAAACGTGTGTGGAAGACTAAAATCTCATATGGTTCTCAGGGAGGTGGTGGCAGTGGCTCTCAGGAGTCATCTGAGGAAAGACATCAGAATCTAAACGGAAACGACACAAATAATTCAATAAGTTCTGTAGCTCAAGGCACAGGGTATGTTGCGTGTTCTGTTATTTTATAATTTTGTGTGTTGAGTTATAAGCTGTAGGTTCCCCTTTATTCTCTTGCTGAAACTTACTTATTGTTTTGCATCTACATTAGTAAGAATCGTGGATTCTGGGGTTTCTTTGAGCGCCCTATAAGGAGGAAGTCTGCTCCCAACTTATTGGTATTTAATTTCTTATCTTATGTGAAGCATATCTTACACCTAATACCTTTGTACTTGATATTTCGAATTTGGTTTTAACCAAGTGAGAAGATGCTGTGTTAATATCTTTGGATATTTTTTTTAGGCAGATGAATATATTGAGAGATCCAGAGAAAAGGTTGATAGCGTGGATTCAGAACCCAATGAGATTTATCGGTTCGAACTTCTGAGGAATGAGCTGATAGAGCTGGAGAAGCGGGTCCAAGGAAGTACAGATGACTCGTTAAATGAAGAGGTCAGTAGTAACCAGACTTTGCTGCAACATGTTTGTTTTTTCGAAACATTTAGTAAATATTAGAAATCGCTATAGTTCTAGTAAAGCTTGTTGTTACTCGATTTTAAAGTGGTACACATAACCAAAAGGAAAAAGAGAAGGATCCGTTTATGTTATTTGCGTCTGTCTCACGAGTACTATAGCTCACATCACTTTATTCCTTGGCAATCAATTTGGCACGTTCTGCAGGGAAGTACCTCTGGGGATCCTTCTACATCAAGCAGTAGTACGAAAGGTGTGGAGTTGGTTCAGAGCTCAAAGAGAGAAAGGGTCATTGAGAAAACACTCGATAAAATCAAAGAAACAAGCACAGTTAAGAAAACAGTTTTTTTTTTCTTCTGACCATCTTTGTTTCTTCGACATTTTGTCTACTTCATGACAGTTACTGATATTTTTTTTTGATAGGACGTGTGGCAAGGAACTCAGCTTCTTGGATCTGATTCATCTGCTGCTATGGAGCTGCTTAGGAGGTCTGTAATAGGAGACGAATTAACAGAGAAAGAAAAGAAAGCTCTGCGCAGAACCGTGGCTGACTTAGCATCAGTTGTTCCCATTGGTGTCCTTATGATTCTTCCTGTGAGTAAAAACTATTCCCTCCGCATTGGTTGTTCGTACTTGGAGTTGTTGAATTAATCTATTGGGTACGCTTATGTCAAAACAGGTCACACCAGTTGGCCATGCGGCTATACTTGCTGCAATTCAAAGATATGCCCCAGGCTTGGTAATGCTCGTACTTTTGTTATTTTGTGTTTTTTTCTCTATCTCTTTGATTAAGTTCACAGAACATGTCTTTGTTCAGATACCTTCAACATACGGATCCGACAGATTGAACCTATTAAGACAGCTCGAGCAGGTCAAGCAAATGCAAAACGAAACGGAGCCTGAGGAAGAAACAGAACCATGACTACATGAAGATGCAAATTTCATTTTATTACCTCACTTTGTGTATAGAGAATCTCATTCCATGTGACACGTGTTGTTAAAAGCCCAATATATAAAAAACGAATTGTTTTGCTAAAAGCCCATTATAAGCCCAATGAAATTAAGGAAGAAACGAATTAAGCTGCGAACGGCGACTGTAAACGGCTTCCTCCGAGAAGAAAGCGAAGATGAAGCTGAAGGTTGTGTATCGTAAGGTCTCCGATTACATCCGTCACGATCTCAAAGAAATCGTCTTACCTTCGTCGCTTCCCGATCCTCCTCACGTCGTTAAACGCCGCAAATTGACTTGGCACGAGCGATTTCTCGTGAGATTACCTTCACTCTATTTGGTTTCGTCTCGATTTATAGTGAACGATTACGTCTTTATCATCAGATGATATAGAATCATTTGATTTCATCATCTGTGATTTTGTTGATAGTGTAATTCGCTTCTAACTATGTTTAGAGTAGTATATGAGAAGATTCTAATGCTAATCACTGGATGAAATCTTCATTTGTTTGTAATTAAGGTGTTGAAGGAAGCTTCAAGGCTTTATGCAGCAAGCTGGGTGCGAGATATAGGTCCTGAGCTTCGTCCCAATGATTACAAGAAGCAGGGTGATGCTGAACCCAAGAAACAAGCCAAAGAGACTGAGAAAGAGCCCTCTGTTTTGGAAGATCTTGGTAAGAACCTACTATTGCCCACTTTTGATTGTATCTGAGTTTGCTGACTCTATGAATAATCTTTTGTCTATCGTTTTCGTTGATAATCATTTATTTTCTGTTGTTACAGCGGTAGCTGCAAGAGGTGGCATGGAGACTTTAAGGCCTGCTTTACATCGTGTGTACATGACACGTGCTTCTAATTATAAAGATGCTCTTGCGAGCTTTATCAAAGGTTACCATGAGGGTGTTCAGCAAGTTATGCAGAACAAGGAAGAGTCTCAAGTCCCTAGAGATGAATCATCGGACAACTCTAAAAAGACTACATGAGATTTTTACTTTGTCAGCTCCAGTAGGTGAATGCGAGTATGTACTTTACTAGATCTTGGATTCTTTGATTGTACTACAAGAATCTTCTATCTACGATGTAGTAGTCCTTTGCGCAAAATGTAGCCTATTTGTGAAGCAACTTCTAGAAGAAGAAACAAATATTTAGCTTGAAAATGTTGTTCATAGATCTAAGTTCCAGTTTTCACTTTTCACAGCAGCTTCCCTGTAAAACTGCAGGGAGGACACAGGTTACTAGAAACTTTTGTGATGATATACTGTCTGATTCCCATACAGCTTATTCAGATTACATTTTCTCAAGGACTCTTTCTGAGCACAAGCTGGCTCATTGCGGGGATGCCTTTTATATGTCAGAGACTCAGATGACTGTTTCAACCCACTGGAAAAAATAGTAAGCACCTCTTAGTTTGGTTAGAAAAAAATATTAATTTTCTTTTGTGATTTCTTGTACACATTTTTTTGTCTTCCCTAGTCACTGTTGACCTTAACCAATGCATTGTTAGTGGATTTAGAAAATCCATGCTATCTGTAATAGTCTCACATAATGCTGTCTCGGAAAAGTTAAGCTATTAAAAAGCATAGATATCAGATAGATTCCAGGGGGAAAGTTGAGCAGTCGATTCAGAGCTGTACTTTGTCTTGTTATGATCAAAACTTTATTTGCAGGACGAACCCCTAATGCAGGAGAGGCCACTGAGCATCTTAAATGTAGCCAAAAGCTCGAAAGACTAGTGATAATGGCGCATGTCTGAGGAGGGGTCCCTCTCCCACTTGTAAAGCCACTAAACCATTGGGCGGAGATCAGCTAGCCTTCCAAGTCAACAAGTAAGTATCTTTTCCTGAATCTGCATGGGCCCTATAGAGAATCACCTGTGGCTAAGTAAGTCGCTGGAAACATATTTTGCATTACCTGTTGAATATCAACCCATGCTGTCAAGTCAACAGATGTGTCTGCCTTAAAGATTGCAGCTGTTACTGCACTCAAAGTTGGAACATGCGCTCATACAATCCCGAGCATTTGTAGTTAGTGAGTGGTCCATGATAAGGCTGTATTGTTACCATCTCTGTTATGGAAACTTTCTGTCTAATCAAACCTTAGCTTTACTCCTTTGGTTGCCTATACGCAGATAGTTTCGAGAGGTTCTTTTTGACAAAAGCATACACTGAAATGATTGTAGTAGAGATGTCAATTTTCTTTTTCGCTTATCGATAAGTCATAACGCAGCTATAGCTACCTCACTACCGAAAGCAGCCTTGGGATTAGTCCCTTGTCTGACTGTAGTCTATTTTATCATAAATCAGGTTGATAAAACCATCAATCAAATCATGAATGTAAAACCGTGTTTAATGGTTTATTGAGATATAATAAACTGATGAAGAAACAATGTATGTGCTAGTTAAAGATATCATTGGATCATAGCACAGTCTCTTTTTGGAAGCACATGGGAGGTGGATGACTGATCCAATGATTGATTTGTAGATATAATTTTTATGAATGAGATATAAATGTTGAAGAGCACTAAAAGAAGCAGTACATGAACAGACGATCGCTTTCAACAGATGATTCACTGTTCATCTGACCTTAGTACATGAAAAATGAACAGGTTCTTGTAGGACTCTCTTAAAGTTTCTCTTTTTGTCAAAAAATTGTAGGCTCCCGGAAATAAAATACATAATAATATACATGTCTCGCACTACTTCCAGTTGAATACATTATATATATATATATATATATCAAATATATGTGACTTGATTGATTTGATCTTTGGTTAGACTATTTGAATTGAACCATGCCTCCCATAGCAATGACATTGTTCATCGAAACAAAAACAAAAAAAAGTGAGGAACTATCAAAGAAGGTAGTGAAAAGTTAAAAGCATGACTATAGTACTTCCAATTCCACAAACCATCATTTATTTGGCCCACTTTTATATAATAATCTCATCAGTTTCCCGATTTCATCTTTCACCAGAAGAAAATGTGTATATACTCATCATTAGACAAGTACAACTATACATATGCATGTATGTAAACACATCATCATGAGATGTATTTTGTTATTCCATTTTTTTTTCTTCTGACTTTGCAAGTAGATAAAAAAAAGTCTTCCTAAAATTCAGCAATATATATTTCTATTTTCCGAATTAGTTACATAGGGTACGGAAGCCAATGAGATATTTTTATTAAAAATTGCATACAATTTTTCCAGAAAATGAGCCTCTGTGACTATAGAGAATGCTCAAAGTCTGGTCCCATAAAAGCTTTAAGTCAATTCCAAATTCTTTGTCACTTCTTTGGATCTTTCATCCTCGTCTATCTCCAAGCTGCTTCATCGTATCCCCCGTGAAAGCTATATTCTGTTTTTATAAAATTATTCCAAAAATTATCACTATCATTCTTTTATAACAAAGATACTTTGTAACATGCATACAAACAAGTTATACTTATTTCCCTATTTAAGTTAATCAAAAATAAATATTTCCTTATTTAAACAATCAAACCTAACAATTAACATTTCCTTAGCATTGTTAGAAATAACAAAGCAACAGTGATTGCAGAGACCAGCATATATACTTTATTAATTAGTTGTCTTCTATTAAAACAAATGAAAGTGGGCTCAGACAAAAAATAAAGAATTAATACGAAGCAGGGTTAAGTCACTAACAAAGTGGCCATGTGCGACTCCTCAAAAGTCTATAGTCTCCTACTTAACAGATTCCTGATTCCTCTTAATTATATTACTACTTAACCCAAAAAATCTCTCCTAATCAGTACTCGTTTATTAAATTATAATTTCAGCTGTCTCATCTCGAGAAACAGCGTCACCCATCTGTATGTATAATTATCACAATGATGATGTAATGTATCCAAATTGATTGATAGTATATAACATTTCAAAGGTAAAAAGCAAAATTACCATGTTATGAGGATGAGGAGTGTAATAATAGTACATGTTTTGGCCATAATAACCGTCAGGACACTCGGTGGCGTTCGGGGCGGCAACAGAATCATCTCCGTCATCTTCATCCATCTGACACTCCAAATTCACACCGAAAAGTCTCACCGTCCTTGAGCTCCCGACGGCGGAAGACGATGGTATGGAGTGAGTCTCCGACGCTGTTGCTACGGCGGCGCCTGTAAAACGACACGTGCGCTTCTTTAATTTATTGGAGGAAACAAACAAAGAAAACACGAACACAACTGAACACAAGTCACGTTTGTCTCATGGTATTGGACGGTATTCTACACGCGCTGTTCAGAGCGCGTGTGTAGTTTTGTTAACAGCAAGTTGAAGATAATAAGTTCTAGAAATTGTCGGGGTCTTTTTTAATTACAAAGAAAAATATAATCATAGCTGTATAATAATAATAGAATGTTACTTAACTCAGGTTGTTATTAGATCGTGTAGAGGTGATAATAATTATCACACACTATTAGAAGATAAACTATAAATAAAAATATTTAGGTGTTTAATGTTGTAATTATCCCGACAACATAAGATTAACTCTACAATTAACGAAACTAAAATTAACTAGTAAGAAAATAGCATACGGTAATTAAGGAGAAATATATAACATACCGTAGTGGGAATACTCCGAGTGAGAAGGAGGATTAGAGTAGTTACTAGAGGCGTGGACTTGGAGATACGGAGGAGCATCTACCATTGAGCTAGAATACGACGTCGGATTGGCAACGGCGGAAGAGGAGCCTTGGCCGCGTCTGCGCCAGCCAATGAAGAGTCTCCGGGGATCAGAACGCTGTCTTTGAAAGAAAACGACGTCGCCTGGGTCTAGCTGCTTGTCTTTGACGAATCTGCTCCATCCTTTAGTCAGCACGTAGCTTTGACTGCTGTTCCAGTAAGAGTACCTGAACCTCCAGCACTTGCCTAGCTCGTCTTCGAAGCTTAGAAGCATCCCTTTCTCCGTTGACGCGTCAGCATTATTGGAGATGGCGTTGAGAGGGAAGTATTTCTCCGCGTGCTGTTTTGGTATGACGAGGCGGTTTAGTTTGCCGACGTCGCTTGGTGTGAGAGTTTTCTCGAAGAGAGACTCTTTCTGGTCTTGGTTGAGCCACGTGGCGGTGGTGGTCTCTGTTGCGTCGGTGGTGTGGAGTTGCTGCCAGAAGAGAGTGTGGTTGTGGTGGTGGTCCGTGGAGTAATGGTTGACTGACATTTTTTTGTATTGGGAGAAATAAAGCGAAAGAGGGAGGGAGAGAGTAAGAGAAACGAGAAGGTTAGGTGAAAGAGAGAGGTGGGTACTCGTTGTACTATTATAGTATGATACAAAGGAGAGATGAAAATTTTTTTAGGGTTAAAAATTTGACGTGAAAACTTCGGCAAAAAACTATTCGAGGAGAGAGCAAGACACGACAACTAGACGACTTTCTTTTAAGGTTTTGCGTGATGTTTTATCTTTTTCCATCATTATATTACTTTTTCTACTTCTTCCTGTACTCCGTATTTTTATGGACAATTCCCTTTTTATTTATTCTATTTGTCTCTCATCTCTCTCTCTATATCATAATATCTATGTAAGTATTGTTTTTTCTTACACTTTGGATTCCACGACTTTTAAGTATGTATAGTATTGATGTTATTACTTTCAGTTTACTTGGCTTTCTTACATGAAAATTTGAAACTTTTGGTCTATGAGGATGTTAATTGTGTATATTTTCAGTGGAAATGAAAAGTTATGCTCAGGTGAGGTAGGGTGATTAAGAGGATGCTCTAGACAAGAAAGAAGAACTAAAAGTTAAAATTTTAAAGGAAATGTTAGCCTACACGAAAACCCAAGGAATCAACCCATTTAGAGTTAGTATCTGACCATTTGAAAATAAAATGCAATTATTGGAAAAAGTTAAATGATCAAAATTCTGTGATGTCACTTGTTTATAGCATACTGGAAAAACATTATGTTCTTTGCGTGCTTCTCCAAATGTTACCAAAAGAAGAAATCAATGATAGGGTCCTTGTTAATTTCGACGCAATTGATAGATATGATACGTTAGCATTCGTCATCAGTGTTAGTTCTAGGTTTTCAGCTAAGGTTTTGTTTATAGGTAATTTCTATCCATTTTTAGCGTCCATGAACACGTCTGAAGTTGGCATTAGCCATTGGCATGCAGCGGTATCAAGTTCCACAAGGCTTTCTCTAACTAATATTTGGATTTTTTAAAAATAAAAATAAAATAATTTTTGGTCTTTCTAAAATCTATATATTTGGTGATGGTAATATATATAAATATATGTTTTCCTCAATGTATTTTATATTTGTTTTGTTTTAAATGTTGCGTGTACTATGTTTTTTTTATTGGGTCTATTTTAGGCAAATAAAAATGAAAAATAATTGGGAGGTCTAATAAGTACGTAAGAGTAGAAGACTAGCAGTATAGCTGCCGAAAATATTATAAAACTACTGAATTAGGACGAGCATGTTTGATCTTGTGCTCCTTTGAGAAGGAAAAACGATATTATAATTATATATTCATATAAAATTTTATTTAATGGTCCTTTCCCAAAAAAAAAAGAATTATTTAATGTTCATAGAAACATTTATTTCATTCATCTAACCTAACCTCTGAAAAGCCAATATATTAGATTTAATAAAACTCCAGCGTTTACAAATACTGATTAAAAATATATTATGCCTGACATTGTTTTGGAAGAAAACAAAACCATTCTCCACTGAGAAAACTAAAAAATTTAACATACAGTATTACTTTTTCTTGGGAACTAAGATGGCGGATTTGAGCACCTTTTGAGCCCTTAAATTCTCCAAAGACTATTTGAAGAATAGGAAGCAACTTGTTAAAACGAAAAACAAGAGAGTTGAAAATCCGAAGTAAAAAGAAAAAATAGAAACTGAATACTATAATGATATAAGATGGCGTGGGACCAAATAGGATGAGGGAAGCATGATGAAGGAAGAACGAGATCCAACGGCTGAGAGAGCTAGCGTTTGATTTTTTTTCACCCAAAAAGTAAAGAGTAAAAGAGGGCACAAGAAGAGTGATACTTACCCCTCACGCAACTTTGTGGAGCATGTGCCTTGCCTCACCCACACACTATTCCATGCATTCATCTTCAATTGTTCTCTCGTTTCACATCTCCTTTTTACTACCCCAAGAGTGGACTGCTTAATATTTATTTTCAACATCTTTATGTACCTGAAAATAGAGTTGACACTAACTAGTTTTCATAGTTGAGAAGTTGAACCAATAGCATTGGGTGAAATGAATGTTATGTATAAAACATATTAGAAAATGGTATGAAAAGTTTTCTCCATCTGATTTCAAACACTCCCAACCGCACTCACCTGAAGTTCAGATTGATCTTAATTAATTAAAGTACTCACGCTATATATGTTTTAAAACTGATTACTTAAAAAGGTTGAGTCTACTACTCTTTTAGACACCAATCATATTGAGTTTACTAAAAATCACCTCCATCTTAAAAAAAAAAATACTTGATAGAACAAATATGCAAGTTTTTCTGTTGCATAAATAATAATTCTAGGAATCAGTTGCTTGCTAGCTATATAGCTTAGATTGTTTCCTTTGAATTGTCACATACATAGTACGGGAATGTTTCGCCTATATATAGTAAAATCTTATATTTACCTTTTAAAGAGAATAAGAAAACCACTCTATACATTTTACAGTTTCACTCAATAAACTAATAAATGGATAAGAAAGAAACTGATTAGATTAAAAATAAATATTTATCAAACTAATAAAATAAGATACAATTTCAAAATTAATTTGAAATCATGGTATGCACTCGTATATATATGAAATGTAGATATTTTGGTATAAATCACATTACAGACAAATATATAGGTATATATAATGCAGTTTATACCAATACAGTATATTTTTTTACACCAATACAATATATTAGTATATATAGAAAGTTTAAAACATTCACGTTCTCATCTTTAAAGCAAGCTGTCGTTAGCTCACACTATATGAACGTAATACCAAAAATGAAATATTATAAATTGTACCTGTCTTTATTTTCTTGCTTTCTGCACCATAATATATACAACATTATGTAAAATAGTGGATTTTGGACCCAAATCTTAACCATGAGGGCTACTTGAAAAATCCAAAATACGTGCAAATGGGCACCTACGTGGTCCTCCCCTGTTCTATTATGGTTTTATTTGACGACTTTTCGCCAAATATTTTTCTTTTATAGTAAAATGTAGTAGTATCATTTTTAACTGTTAAAACAAATTATGAAATATTTGTCACGTGTTGGTGGACACCATTATTGGTGTGTTTAGACGTTCAAATTTTTCTTAATTTCAACAGAAGACTATATTAAGATATAATTATGGATTTTGAAAAAAATTACACATACATCCTTTACGCCTCACATTTTATCAGTTTGCCTTTGGATTGCTAGCGATAACAGAACTATGCTAACAAACTAGGTTAAGATCCGCACCTTGCACGAGATCAACATTATATATATAAATTATTTTATGTATTAAATATTTTTACATATTATGAAATAATTAATATATATTAAATAATTAAAGTTCAGTAACTATTAAATATATAATTAAATTGGTGCGAACATATAAATCAATTTTATTAATCCAAATTATTTTTTTATTTGATAGGATATGTAACTAAATTTAAATGATACTAACATAGATAATATATTTTAGTATATTTTTAATATTAATGTCTATTAAATGATGATTTCTACTCATATAGTTTTTTTGATCATTTATATCTTTTATAAAAAAAAAAATTAAATTACTGATAACAAAATTTTCATTGTGAGATTAATATTTTTAGTAATTTATAATTAAAAAAAAATAAGTTGTTTGATCGTTCAAAACTTTTATCAAAAAATTGTTCAAAGTAAATTTTAAAATTAAAATATTGTATTTTATATGGTTTATAGTTTAATTTAAAATGATATATATATATATATATATATAATTAATAAATTAGAATTTTTACTTATATAATTTTTGTAATCATTTGTATTTTTCATAAAAAAAATTTAAACCACTGGATCATAAAATTTGTAAAAATTCAAAATATAACATATACATAAAAATCTAAATTTTTATTATATGGTTATTGTGGTTGTTTAATTTATTTAATAGTTTAAAATTAAACAAATATGATAGAAGATACAATATTTTTTTATCAAATCTTTATTATTCAAAATCATTAATTGTCATATATACTTTAGCCACATTAGGCAATTCCATAAATTTTATTTAAGGAAATAATAAAGTACATTAATGATGAATTTATTGTTAGTTTAATAAAAAACATATTATATAATTAGATGGACCAACATATTTTTCTAATGATTCTAAGAATCATCCTAATGATGATATATGATTACAAAAATAAGTTGCAATGCTTCTCAAATAATATAGAGGGGATAAAATCTATATCGATTCAGGTTTCTATTTTGATCTACTTATTACCAGCTTTCGTGCCATAATATAATAAATGAAAATTTATTGCTCACAGTGGGCTAGCTGCACTTAAAAAGAAAGAGGACTATCTAAATAGATCTATAATAGAAAGTTTGGGATTTTTCAAATATACTTACAATAAGAAAACAACACCTATTTATATTGGATGCGATAAGATTTGTCCCATTGGATCTTTTCCTCCTCTATTCGTGTTTCAATCGTCTCCTCACACTCAGATCTCTGACATTATCATGACATTCACTGGATTTTTAGAAGCAAATGAATAAAAACATATAATATCTAGTCAAAATACAAACCGATATCTTAAAACCATTTAATTTGATGTTCCTCTCTAATCCAAAATAAAATAAAGTACGGATGCTCTTTTGGTATTTTTCTTCTTCCCCCGGGTTGTGATTATGCTTGTAACATAGTCTTGGAGATTGTTTCATAGCTAGGACATGTCTTCTTCAGCAAATTATAATGATTGAATCAGTATTGCAAAAAGAAAAATAGAGTAATAGACAAAAGGCGGTATCGCTTCCAGGTCGATTTCGAGGCACCTTTTTGCATGTACGTCTGCATCAATTAAATTTAATTTGTCATTTTATTTATGTCCTTTTCTATAAGTAATTAATGTTAAATATTTATGTAAGTAGTGTTGCACATGTTAGTGTTATTTCCTCTCCAATGATAGTAGAGGTTGTTGGGATCTTGTATGAATTTGTCCTTTTCTTTTGCTATATGATTATAGAGTATGATTTAACATCGCTCCTCATATTTTCTTCCCTTTTAATCCTATGCAAATTGATAAATACTAATATTATTTTCTTATTTTTCTCTTTCACAAGTTGATTTTACTTTCTTTTTGCTTCGAAACTGAAACTAAGGGACAAGGCCAAAGTATTTCCCAATATACATCAAACAGAAAATATTCAGTCTGAAAGATCTTCCAGAATCAAAAGCTACAAATTAAACGAAGTATAAAGCAATGGTTATATGATAGTAGACTATATATATGCTCAGTGATTAAGGAATCATTCTAGTTAAGAAAGTTATTGCATGAGTTGTGACTCTAGCAATATTAACAGATATAATGGTCATTCTATATAGGGCAGTTTGTTTTTTTCTTATGTGGCCGTTTTGATTCTTCGTCTATTCTGTTTTTTTCTTGTATGGCAGTTTTCTACATAGATATTCTTCTTAGTATTCCACAAGGGGATCCATCAATGATGAAACAACCAAGCGGAACTCAAAATTCAGTTTGCAGACAGTTATTTCCACTAAAAAGAATTAAACGCTGTTAAATTCACAAGCTTCATTCGGATAATCTTAGTGCTTTTTGCAATAATAGAAAGTCTATATAACTATGCAAAATATTCATAGTTAGGGCTATATATGTTTAATGGACGAAGTAGTTTTCATTAGCAATAGATTTTCGTGGTGGTGCGTAAATTTATCGTCAGTCGCATTTATTATTATAAGAGCAAATTGTCACACACGTAAACACGCATCCCTTATATACTAAAGCGCAAGTCGCCCGACCAATCCTGTTTCGCCACCTAGTTAAAAAAATTTCAAAACAAAAACGGTTACTGAAAAAATAACAATCAAAACAAAACAGTTTACGTTGAAAAACAAAAACAGTTTATTTCTTCCCCACTTTAAAAAATGAAGAAGCAAATTTATTTGTATCAGTCTCAACGTACATCCATGATCTCCACCACCTCCTCCGTTACATCAACTTTAAATGAATAACTTCTGCAAAAAAAAACTTCAAGCTGTTTACTTCTTCCACAAAATAACAAAGATGTTTTCGTCCTCCTATTCTTTTCTCTTCTCTTTTCTTTTCTTAATAAAAACTATCATTCAATCTAATAGTTGCTAGCTATAAAGTTTTTGAAGTTAGGAAAACAATTTGTACAAAATGATTTTGCAAAAGATGAAGCGAACCTTACAGATGATCTACATAAATTTGTCGGTATACATTGGTAAGTGGCGTATTCGAGACAAGTTCATATTATTTTTTGAAAAAACAAGTTCATATTATTGTTATTAGCAAATGAGTTAGCTTTATGTCTCAGCATTTAATTATTTTATTATGTACATTTTTGAATTTATGTTAGTTTAGTTTTGCAGAAAAACCAATGTTACCATCTTCACGCAACGATGACTTTCTTCTTCCAACCAAAACTGCTCGACTAAAACAAAGTAAATATGTTTACATTTTTTTTTGTCGACAACTGAATATCTTTGCACATAAAATTTATTATACTATCTCAAATTTTGATCAAACAAGTATAATATCTAAATTATGCAATGTTTCTTTTACTATACATCATTAATAAATATACTAATATGTCATGTTATCATCAAATATTTTCTTATAATTGTTCAAATTTCAATTTATGTAAAATAAATATCTTTTTGCGTCACAACACTTTTAAGTTGAACTAAAAGAAAAGTTTTTGTTATTTACGAAGAAGAAAAATAACATTTTCAATTTTATTAAAAGCAATGAAAGATTACCCGTGCTTAGCACGAGAAACATACTAGTATATATTAGATAGCAAGTTGCTGCAGCACACAGAAAATATCTCTCGGCGAGAAAGAGAAAGCAGGAGGGAATCTGCGATGTAAACCGTGGAGGGTATCTATAATCTTCAAGTTTGTTTATTTAATTGTCCCTAAACGACAACCTTCCTTTGTTATTTTTAGAAAGTGTTGCCAGAAGCTTCACTGAGCTTCGTGTAAGTTGCTATTTTTCTATTCTTATTATCCCTATACGTGACATTTTCACTTCCCTAGTAAAATAATATTTTTTTTCTTGTCCACAAAACTTTTCTCTTTGAGTTGTTCTTTTTTTTTTCGATACGAATGTGAATTTTCATTAACCATGTAATGAAGCAAGGAGATAACAATGTGTTTTGATGAAATCAAATCCTATTGCATCTAATTAGCTTATCAAAGCAGTGGTTGTTGGGATTTATTAAGCTCATGTCCAACTCTATATTATCTGATTAGTACGATATTGTCCATTTTGGGCCTTAGAGGCAAGCCCGCATGAATTTACTTTTGGTTTTCTTCCCAAAAGACCTCGTACTAATTAGAGTTAGACATCTCTTTATATATTAGACATTTCTTGTCTAAACTTCCAATGTGAGACTTGGATTGACATCTCTCATTCTCCTCCTCAAGCCAAGGACTACACACCTTGTGTCCTTTTCCTCTAGCGAATCATCTCGGTGCCTTGTCGCATCTTCGACATTCGACACCCTTAGTCACAAGGTTACTTTGAGGTGCTTTGAAGATGCTCCCTTTCCACAGAGGAACTTACATGATCTTTTTGACTAATCTCTGCCGAACCTCCCTTTCCACCTTGAAGGGTCTCATTCCTACTCGAAGGGTGTTTTGGTCTTCTTGCAGATTTTTTTTTTCAAACCGCTCTGATACCAATTGTATGTCCAACTCTATATTATCTGATTAGTACGATATTGTCCACTTTGGGCCTTAGAGGCAAGCCCGCATGGATTTACTTTTGGTTTCCTTCCCAAAAGACCTCGTACTAATTAGAGTTAGACATCTCTTTATATATTAGACACTTCTTGTCTAAACTTCCAATGTGGGACTTGGATTGACATCTCTCAGCGTGGTGTCTCAGAGAGTCCAAAAAAAAAAGCTAAAAGAGACTCTCTAATACAAAAAGGTTTAATCACAATCCAAAGATTATAATTAAAGCTTGGCTACAACAAGAATCCAAGAGCAGCCATTAAACTTCAGCAGATCATTGATTTACCTTGACACCGGAGCCTGCAACAAGAACAATGATCAAAGGATAAAGCAACCTATAGCACTCACTTGGTTTGAGTTGTTCTTGGTTGCGTCATAACGAGCGGTTACGTTGCAGTGATATAATACTGCGAAATGTACTCACTTGTTAACAGAACTCATTCAAGTTGACACCTATAGTGTATATCTCATAATATTCAAATATAGGTTATAGGTACGTTTACATGTATCGATCGAGGTAAATAAATTTTCTGGTAGTATGTTAAGATTTAATGTTTGGACGACGTTCTTAAGTGTGAACTAGTTACATGCATACATAATCTTCTTATGAATATTTATATTTTATTAATTCAAATGTTCTTAAAAAGTTTAAATCAAACACCAAAATATTTATATATGACAAAGCTTTTTATCAAAATATATATGCTTATTTTGAGTCAAATTTTTTAACACTCACATATAAAAAATATTTTAAGAATAGCTATGTACAAATGTTTTTTTTTTAAATTAATATTTAACTATAAAATGTTTTTATCTTAATTTTTAACTTTTATAATATAAATATATTATTTTCAGATAAAAAAAATTAATATATATATATATATATATATAAGAATTATATTTATTTTTTAAAATGTGATTTACAATAATAAATAAATGTACAACTGTTTTAAAAATATCTAGCGATATTTTATGTTTTAAAATAGAGGAATTCCATAAGATAGCCCTAAAAACGTTTTTGTCACAAATATAGCCTTTAAGAATCAAAATGGCCAAAATGTTTTATTAAGGGGTGTGTTTTTGGGTTTATGATTTATTATTTAAGGTTTAGGGTTTAGAGTTGAAGGGTGGAGTTTTGGGGTTATGAATTCAAATTTTAAAAACTAAAAAAATATTAAAATTTTCAAAATAAAAAAGTCTATTTTGGTCATTTTGTTTTTTGAAGTCTATTTTTGTGACAAAAACTTAAAAATGTCTATCTGAGAGAATTACCTTTTAAAATATTCATCTTTTTTTCTTTGCAAGTTTTTGTTTGTATGTTTCTTTACGACATGCAAATGTGTACTGCTTTGTATCAGTGAAACATATACATGATATTTTATGGTAACCGGTTGGTGGTAATACATACTAGCAAAATTTACAATTGTGAAAAATATGTTTTTAAACTAAACACTAATAAATTGAAATAATAAGTTATATATGCTATCGATGATTTTATATTAACAAAATTCAAAAATATAGGTATAGCTATAGAAAACAGCATATATATATATAGTAGATGTGCTGAAACAGAAATATATTTTGGAATAAAGCAGGGAACTACGGGAACATGCATTCCAAAATTATTTGATTTGAGTATAATCACAGTTGAAACCATGTATAGTATATATAGATATAGTAAAATTAATAAAATCTATATACATATAACTTACTTGTTATATAATAAGGTATTGATATCTGCTAATTAAGAAGGGGACCAAAGCTCTCGCTGTATTTTTCAAAATCCTAAGCAAAGCTGGCCTGGAAGAGGGAGGGGACCACACATTTTGCTCTTTTGTTATTTTGAATAGAGACAATATAAACATTCATCTGCTGCTCACTGCTCCACACACTAAAGTTTTGATGCAGCCGATTTCTTGGACTCAGACAAGTTAGACACCGATGAATATCAGTCTTCAAGTTTATATTTTAATTTTACGTGACTTTAGATTGCAACAAATTCCAAAGAGTTGTTGGGGACAGAGATCATAACTACTACACACGTTATACTAAAAAAATGAACGTTCTACTTAAATAACAAATGAAAAAGATCATACATTGTAATATATCATGAGAAATATATATATTTTTATCGCTTTACGATGGAACGATGGCCTAGTCTAACATTCATAAGAAAAAAACATTCAGTATCGAAATCGTAGAATCTAAGAGATGGGCCCACTAGTGGAATCTTCAAACACTTAATGGGCCGTTCTCAAAACATTCACATTTAATGGACCATTCGTAGAAACCTCACACTTAACGGGCCCTTAGCTTTTGCATTGGGCTTCATAACAACCAATTTTTTTTTTGCCCTTCCACTTCCCTTCCCGACATAAATACTGTCTGATCGACAAAATTAAAGATCAAACAATAATTTCAATGCTCTGTAAGCTTTAATGTCACTTTATGAACCTCTATGCTCTTTCTTGTTCAATGAAACAGTTTTATTATATGGTTTTATGTTAATTATGCAACATTCTTTATGGTACATGAAGTATATATTACGCGCACACGCATTGTATTAATGAACACTCTTTTGAATCTCTCACTCATTCGAGTTACTAGCCATGCCGACTAGTTTAAGCATGTTGCGATCTTCCTTAAACCTCTCAAGGACAGTACCTTTGATAGCGTTATGTTGCGTGTCTAGTTCGTTTGAGGCCTGAACTATCCCCCAGCATTCTATCACTTCTGGCTGTATCCTGCTCGTCTTGGAGAGACTCGGGCTACCAAACGTCGTGCAGGAGAACGTCTGGCCTTGATCGAAACTCGACGATATAAACAGACCAAAGTGGTTGATCTTTCCTCCGAATCCTATCCCGTTTGGGATGTTCTCTGACGTGAAGTTAGTAGCACACTGCACATGTTTTTAACATATGTTAGAGAACATACATAAACTGATAAAAGTCACATAGAAGAGTAGAGGTGTGACATACCCATTGAATGTTGGTGTTTGCTCCAGTTGGTCGGAAGATGGAGGCTTCAGGGTTAAGCTGGAAAAGAAAAGACTTCATGTCTCCGTAGAAATCGCTGTGCCTCTCCCAAGGCTGAGAGGCGTATCCTCCGTACACACAGCCTTCTCTGTCTTTGATGACTAACACCGACGCAGACATACCAGTGTTTCTGCAAAGATGAAATCTCATGAGCAAAAAGCAAGAGGGATGTAGTTGAAAAGAAAAAAAACACTCACGAGGTGTGTCCGAGGAATGTGTTGAAGCTTTGACCGTGCAAGGAGCTGTGATACAGGAGCTTCCACTCTTCAAGCTCGTGGTGAGGAAGAGCTCCTCCGATATGCCAAGCGTATTCTTTCTTTAGCAAAAGTATGTTCGAGTCCACAGTGTCCTCATAGAGCAGATGCGGGACTTGGTATCCAGGTCTCGCTACAAAGAAACGTCGCCGTTTAGTCAATAAGAAAAGTAGGCCTGGGAGTTCGGGATATCGTCGGTTCGGTTGATCCGGATTTTCGGTGTTATGCTCATAAGTTTCGTTTGGGTTTTTACTAATTATCGATCGGGTTCGGTTGGGATTGTAACAAATTTTTGAAATTGTCCAAAAATATATCTTTTAAACCTCAAAAATTGACAAATTGTTTTTCAAAATATAGAAATTATTCACAAATGTAATTAAAAATTAGTTAAACTATCTAAATTAACTAAAAAGTATTCAAAATAACAAATAAAACAAACTACAAAAATATTTTGAATACTCTAAAATATCTAAATCACCTTAACATATATAAAAACACTGACATATTTAACTAATTTCGGATATCTTCGGATCCTAGTTTGGATTTCGGTTCAGTTTGGGTTATAACCAAACCCCAAAGTAGTAAAAGCGCATAAGTCCCGTTCGGATATTTTTGTATAACAGTTTGGATCGGGTTTAGGTAGGTATTTCGGGTTGAGGTAAAAACGGCCAGGCCTAAAGAAAATTGCCTGCCTAGACGAGAAAAAGATAGAGAAAAAATGAAAAGGAACCTGGACTAGGTGGTGTAAGCAAGCTTCCGAGAAACTTTCTTACAGTAGGAACGTGCGAGCACCAGCTTCTAAAATCCTCAAAGGACATTCCTTTATCATCACCAGTGGATTTTGAGAAAGAAGCAGCGTTGAGAAGTGCATCCACCATCTCCTTGTAATCACTTGTTGAGCTGTCAGTGGTGGAGAACACACTCTTGAAGACCACAACAAGGACCAACTCTAAATCTGACCTTGTCAAGACGCCATTGGCATTGACATCTAAGGTCTGGTAAATGAACTCAGCAATCTCATCATCAGTTCCTTTCTCGTAGGTTGCCTGAATAATAAAGCAAGTAGCAAAGAGTTAACAGTAACCCCTCTTGTAGAGACAGAGTCTTTCAATTTACCTTAGCGATAACGAGATCTTCATAAGTCAATTTACCATCTTTCCTGTGTTGAGTCACCATATCAAACATCCTCTCTCCTAACGAACCACTCAGACCAAAGTTGGCCTGTGAAATCAAATTCAAACCCAAACACACACATCTTGTAAGAGAAGGCTCATTCTAATGATTGACCGTGGAAAACAAACCTGGAAAACGGGGTAGGAGACGTAAGAGTCATTGCTCTGAGATTGGGAAGCGAGGGAGACGAAGAGTGATTTGAGATCTTCGAGCTTCTTCTGAGTAAATGCTCTGCAAAACACACACACACACAATTGAGATGATAAAGATTCGAACTTTCGATCGAGAAGATGTTTGTTTGTTAGAGTACCTGCAAGCCGAAGTGAATCGGTGATTTACGGTAGACGAATTCGAATTTCCCATATTCTCTATATCTTCCTTCTTCTCCGACAGGGTTACGCCTCTGTTCTGTTCTTGTACTATTTGTTTGATTGATGTCTGTTTTTTTTTTTAATTTACAGCTTCAGCCCTTGAAAATCGAAATATGTTTTAATTTAACCCCATTAGTTTTGATTAGTTACAAATAGATCCATCAGAGTATTAAAGTTTTTTGACTTTTGTGACTTGTCAGATGTATTCGCTGAAAAACTCGGAGTAAGAAGACGAAGGAGGGAGGAGCAGATATAGATTCATGCTTTTGGGTTTTGACCGGTGAGTTTAATCAGTTAACTCTGTTTTAAGCATTAATTGCAATCTTGTCTTCTCACTCTCTATTGAATCTACAGTTCTGTGTTGACTTTGTTGTGTCTGTTTTGACTTTATTGTTCCTAAGTTATTAGTTTAAATCTTTCTAAAGTTGAGAGATCTTTGTATATGTAACAGGCTAAAGCCAAGATAGTACTAATAAGAGATCAAACAAAGGAAGGACCATTGTTTATCTGCAAGAAGATGACGAGATCGTGGGTGCTTTTGTTTGTTCTCATGTTCCTCGTGTTGACTTCTCAGTTAGAATGGAAGGAGCAACTTGAGAGTGAAATTGAGGCTAGTCGTTCCTTGATTCAATCAGATAAAGAGCTACATCATATACCACACGGCAAAGAATCTTTGCAAGAAAAGGTTTTTGTCCACTCTTAATTTCAGATATGCTTCATCATAGTATTGATCTAATTAATGATGATATGACTATTTCTATTTTGTGGCAGAAAATTCTCTCACAAGAAAATAAGATTCAGAAGCTTAATGACATGGTCCAAGATCTAAGGAGGCAATTGGTGCAATGCAGGAATGAAAATCAGGTTGAGTTGACGGAGCTAGTAACTGAGATTGATCAGCTTCCACTAAGTGGTGTCTAGTCCATTTTTCACAGGTACATTGTTTTCCTCCTAGCATATGTTCCACATGTGGTTTATTTCTTTCCTATTCAAAAAACATATGTGAAACTATGCTTGAAGAATTACCTATTTGATTTAGGCTTTAGATATGTGGATGGCTACAATCAACTGCCAACTAATCTGATGCACTTATGAGATATTGATCTTTTTGGATATATATGATTAAGACAGAATATGGCGGCATGCTTTCTAAATTACTCTCTGGGCCAGTCTTATTAAAATAAAAAAATTATATGAATTTCATTGATATTTGATCAGACACATGCATTATCTTTTTTCTCCAGTCCTTAGCTTGCTGTCTGGACCTTTTAGCTTAGAGATTTCAATAGATTTGGACACTGGAGAATTTTTTTATTTATGTTTTTACTTAGCACTCAGAACATTGTTAGGAAGTAGTTCTGAACTTTTGCATATATAGGCGAGAGATAGAATAAAAGGTAAGTACGATTTGCTAGAATATGAAATGTTTTGCCCAAGTATATCCATGTAAAAGTTCAGTGGACATATAAGCCTGCATGAACACATTATGTAGTTTGAATATCTCTCAGTAGATATTGGTAAGTAGTTGCAATATCCTTTTGAATACTTGTTTAGAATCATATCTGTTTTTGACTCTGTACTGAATCCTAAGTACTGTATTCTGAATCACATTTTTGGTGTGTGTGCAGATAGAAGCTTTTTTTCAAGCACTTCACAACCTTCAAATGTTAATCAAGATTCTTTAATCAACCTAATACCCCAAAAGCCTTGTTTATACTGCACTTGGAAGTTCTGTGTACTTTGAAGGAGAAATCAAAGAAGAGTGGAATAGGCTAAGAATACATGTATAGGCTAAGAATGCTATTGGAATCTTTGGGGTGTAACTCTACTCCCTCTCTATCTCTATCTCTCTCCTCTTTGGTTTTCTTTTGTCATGAAAATTAATGTACTTTCCCATATATAAGCTTATTGTTCTCAAACAATTTGCTTTACGTTGAACCCTAGAAAAACATATAGTGTTAAATACGGGATGAGCTCTTTAATGATTGCAAATGGAAAACATTGCATTAATTTAGGTTAACATATGCAAACAAAGACACAAGTTTAAGACACAACAAGAAGCAAAAACAAAAAAAACAAGAAACATGACCAAAGCAACAAAAACTAGAAATATGAAACGAGAATGCAAAGACACAACAACAACAACTTTATTCCAAGACAAATTAATTTTATTATTCGACGGCTAGCTGCTTCATTAGGCATTGTCCGCACCATCAGACTCGCTGCTCTCTCCTTCATAGGTCTTCATCTCCCCATCGTCATCCTCAAGAAATGGCTCATTGCCACTCGTATTCGGATGTTGCTTACGTAACTCTCTATCATAATACGCAATTTTCTTACTTGCATATGACTTTAACTTCTCAATCTCGGTTTGAGAAAGATCAGCAATCATTCTACTACCATTTTTGATTTGGAGCATGAGATTATCCATCTTCAACTCCTCGACAGCCTTCCGAGAAAGCTCTAGTTTCTTCTCGATCTCCTTGGTAATGGTCTTGATGAATGATGACTCTTCCTCATCCGCGTTCATGTTCCTCTCGGTTTCCGGTAATGCGTTATAGCAGTCGATGAGAGATTGAGCCTCCTCCAGAGATGGCCACGCCACCAGCTTACCATTATTACGGTTGTAAAAGACCAAACATGCACTCATATCACAAACGATGGTTAGTTCTTCAGCCATTTGAATCAATTCTTTCATCCTCCGCTGGCAAACAGTTGCTCTTCTCTTTCGTTCCTCGACCCAAGCCAACTTCACTTTTGGTCTTCCCATGGCTGTCGCTTTTAGTTCTATCTTTTATTTGTGATGTTGAAATATAGTCATGCACTTGTAATCTTATATATAGAGAGAGTCGAGAGGAAGAGTCAAGAACACAAAATGGACAACGTTGGGAATGTATTCAATTACCATTAATTTTCAACATATTTCATATAGGAGTATGGTAAATAATAATTTGACTGTACTATTTTGGTAATTGTTCAATTACCATTAATTTTGAATATATCTCAAATTAGTAGTCTAGGAATAAAAAGTTTGACTAGACTATATATTTTGTTGTGGTAGTATTCTCTATATATTAATTGAGAAGCATTATAACATTTTTTGTAGTCACGTGTCATCATTAGAGTAATTCTTAAAATTTTTAGAGAAATATGTTGGTCCACCAAAATATATAATAAGCTTTTTATTAAACTAACCAAAAAATTATTATTTATGTTTTTCATTATTTTCTAAAATAAAAATTACGGAATTGTTTAATGTGACTAAAGTATATATGATAATTAATGATTTTGAATAATAAAATTTGATAAAAGTTAGTGTATCTTCTATCATATTTGTTTAATTTGAAATATTAAAATAAATTAAACAAATATACTAACCATATAATAAAAATTTAGATTTTTATGTATATGTTATATCTTGAATTTTTTTAAAAGGACGATAAATTACTAAAACTGTTAAAAGTATGACAATCAAATTTTGCAATCCATGGTTTAAAAATATTTTTATAACAAGATACAAATGATTACAAAATTATATAAGCAGAAAGTCTCATTTAATAAGTATTAATATTAAAAGATATATATTATTTTAAATTAAAATATATACCATATAAAAATACATAAATATTTTAATTTTGAAATTTACTTTCAAAATTTTTTTTGATAAAAGCTTTGAACAAATATTGACAACTTAATTTTCTTAAAAAATATTATAAATTACGAAACAATTAATCTCACAAAGAAAATTTTGTTATTAATAATTTAATGCTTTTGTTATAACAGATACAAATAATAAAAAAAATCATATGAGTAGAAATATCATTTAATAGATATTAATATTTAAAATAAACTATATATATGTTGATATCATTTAAATTTAATTATATACAATATCAAATAGAAAAAAATATTGTTTGGATTAATACATTTATTTATATGTTCACACCAATTTAATTATATATGTAATAGTTACTGATTTTTTTAATCTTTCAATATATTTATTATTTTATGATATGAAAAAACATATAATATATAAAATAATTTATGTATATAATGTTCATCCCGCGCAAGACGCTGATATTAATCTAACCTAGTATTAAATTAAATATATTGGTTGTTCTAATTATTACGTATAATGTTGATTTATTATCGTATTTTAATATAGGTTTACTATTTTCGTAACACACACGTTTAGTCAGAGACAAGAAAATCCATAGCAAGCAAAGAAAGATCCCGCGTTTGTGGGAAATCAAGAATGACATAAATAATCTTACATGTGAATTTAAAGTTTAAGCATCATAAAAGAAACGATGAAAAAAACTTCTCCATATCAAAAAACTTTATGAAAATTAATGTACCTACTGTTCGACGTGCATGCCAATGATAATCCAGTTAAATACGACAATTTATCTAAGTATAGCTTGTTGTTCTCAAACAAGCAACTTGAGAGTGAAATTGAAGCTAGTCGTTCCTTGATTCAATCAGATAAAGAGCAACATCATATACCGCAGGGCAAAGAGTCTGTGCAAGAAAAGGTTTGTCTTTATCCGTTTCACTTCTCTTTAGCTGCTTTGATTCTCAAGAAACTTACATTAACCATAGTTATCTGAAAACCACCCACTCTTAGCTTCACATATGCCTTCTTAGTCTGATCTAATAAAGATATGACTATCTCTATTTATGGCAGAAAATTCTCTCACAAGAAAATAAGATTCAGAGGCTTAATGACAAGGTCCAAGATCTAAGGAGGCAGTTGGTTCAATGCAGGAATGAAAATCATGTTGAGTTGATGGAGCTAGTAACTGAGCTTGATCAGCTGCCACTAAGTGGTGTCTAGTTCCATTTTACAGGTACATTGTTAGCACACTTTCCACATGTGGTTTATTTCTTTCCTATTAAAAACATATGTTAAATCATGCTTCAAGACTGAGACATCAGGGGCTGCTAGCTGGACTGGGATGGACTATCCAAAATTCAAGAGAAACTCAGAGATTTTCAAGCTCCACTGACTTTGATTACTATCTGGTCCAGGGTTATCAAAATGAATTTTCCATATGAATATCATTGCTATTTGATCAGACCTCGACCTTTTACCTTAGAGATTTCAATAGATTTGGACATTGGAGAATTTGGTTTTTCCCCCGGGAACACTGTTAATAGGTAATTGAGAACTTGTACATAGTCTGGCTAGAGATATTATAAAGGGAAGAACGAATTTGTTAGAAGATGAAACGTTTCTCCTAAGTATATCCATGTCGAAGTTCAGTGGACATTTTACATATAAACCTTCATGAACACATTATGTAGTGTCTCTCTCTGAATATCTCTCAGTAGATATAGGTAAGTAGTAGCAATATCCTTCTGAAACTTGTTTAGAAGCGTATATGTTTTTTGACTGGGGGACCCCCATAGCTTTCTCTGCATAAAGCTAGTTTTATAGTTGATTGGCAATTTTTTTTACTCTATTGAATCCTAAGTATACTGTATTCTGAATCACATTTTTTTTGTGTGTGCAGATAGAAGCTTTCTCTCACACACTTCACAGGCTTCAAATGTTAATCAAGATTCTTAAATCAACTTAATACCCCAAAAGCCTTGTCTATAAACACTGCACTTGAAATTTCTGTGTACTTTGAAGGAGAAATCACAGAAGAGTGGTCCTTATAGTAGTTCTCTACATCAACTATGCATAGCTAAGAATGCTATTGGAATCTTTGGGGTGTAATTAATTATACTCTCTCTATCCCTCTCCTCTTTGGCTTTCTTTTATCATTACACTGAAAGCGTTGGACTAATGGGTAATAATAAATCTTACGTGTGAATTTAAGGTTTAAACATCATAAAAGAAACGATGAGAAAAACTTTTCCATATCAAACTATTCATGAAAATTAATGTACCTATATATAGCTTATTGTTCTCAAACAATTTGCTTTATGTTAGAACCCTAGAAAAACATAGTGTTGAATACGGGATGAGCTCTTCAATTATTGCAAAGGGAAAACATTGCATTAATTTAGGTTAACATATGCAAACAAAGACACAAGTTTAAGACACAACAAGAAAAAAAAAAAAAAAAAAAAAAAAAAA